>NC_142771.1:45786636-45916636 GCF_988280905.1 Pimephales promelas
TCGGAAGCTAAGCAGGGTCGGGCCTGGTTAGTACTTGGATGGGAGACCGCCTGGGAATACCAGGTGCTGTAAGCTTTATATAGTTTACTACCCTAATGTTTTAACTATTCAAATAGCCCAATTTTGGCAGCAGATTTCGCTTACGGCCATACCACCTTGAGAACGCCCGAACTCGTCTGATCTCGGAAGCTAAGCAGGGTCGGGCCTGGTTAGTACTTGGATGGGAGACCGCCTGGGAATACCAGGTGCTGTAAGCTTTATATAGTTTACTACCCTAATGTTCTAACCATTCAAATAGCCCAATTTTGGCAGCAGATTTCGCTTACGGCCATACCACCTTGAGAACGCCCGAACTCGTCTGATCTCGGAAGCTAAGCAGGGTCGGGCCTGGTTAGTACTTGGATGGGAGACCGCCTGGGAATACCAGGTGCTGTAAGCTTTATATAGTTTACTACCCTAATGTTTTAACTATTCAAATAGCCCAATTTTGGCAGCAGATTTCGCTTACGGCCATACCACCTTGAGAACGCCCGAACTCGTCTGATCTCGGAAGCTAAGCAGGGTCGGGCCTGGTTAGTACTTGGATGGGAGACCGCCTGGGAATACCAGGTGCTGTAAGCTTTATATAGTTTACTACCCTAATGTTCTAACCATTCAAATAGCCCAATTTTGGCAGCAGATTTCGCTTACGGCCATACCACCTTGAGAACGCCCGAACTCGTCTGATCTCGGAAGCTAAGCAGGGTCGGGCCTGGTTAGTACTTGGATGGGAGACCGCCTGGGAATACCAGGTGCTGTAAGCTTTATATAGTTTACTACCCTAATGTTTTAACTATTCAAATAGCCCAATTTTGGCAGCAGATTTCGCTTACGGCCATACCACCTTGAGAACGCCCGAACTCGTCTGATCTCGGAAGCTAAGCAGGGTCGGGCCTGGTTAGTACTTGGATGGGAGACCGCCTGGGAATACCAGGTGCTGTAAGCTTTATTGTTTAAAAAAAAAAAAAAAAAAAAGAGTCAATGAAATGTTTCAAAAATCCTAAATTGTCTTTTTTCCCCTCAAAATTCCTGAAATAGTCTCTCAGTTTCTTCAGAAAGCCTGAAAGAGTCTCTTTTTTTTCTTCTTCAAATAGCCCAATTTTGGCTGCAGATTTCGCTTACGGCCATACCACCTTGAGAACGCCCGAACTCGTCTGATCTCGGAAGCTAAGCAGGGTCGGGCCTGGTTAGTACTTGGATGGGAGACCGCCTGGGAATACCAGGTGCTGTAAGCTTTATGTAGTTTACTACCCTAATGTTCTAACCATTCAAATAGCCCAATTTTGGCAGCAGATTTCGCTTACGGCCATACCACCTTGAGAACGCCCGAACTCGTCTGATCTCGGAAGCTAAGCAGGGTCGGGCCTGGTTAGTACTTGGATGGGAGACCGCCTGGGAATACCAGGTGCTGTAAGCTTTATGTAGTTTACTACCCTAATGTTCTAACCATTCAAATAGCCCAATTTTGGCAGGAGATTTCGCTTACGACCATACCACCTTGAGAACGCCCGAACTCGTCTGATCTCGGAAGCTAAGCAGGGTCGGGCCTGGTTAGTACTTGGATGGGAGACCGCCTGGGAATACCAGGTGCTGTAAGCTTTATGTAGTTTACTACCCTAATGTTCTAACCATTCAAATAGCCCAATTTTGGCAGCAGATTTCGCTTACGGCCATACCACCTTGAGAACGCCCGAACTCGTCTGATCTCGGAAGCTAAGCAGGGTCGGGCCTGGTTAGTACTTGGATGGGAGACCGCCTGGGAATACCAGGTGCTGTAAGCTTTATATAGTTTACTACCCTAATGTTCTAACCATTCAAATAGCCCAATTTTGGCAGCAGATTTCGCTTACGGCCATACCACCTTGAGAACGCCCGAACTCGTCTGATCTCGGAAGCTAAGCAGGGTCGGGCCTGGTTAGTACTTGGATGGGAGACCGCCTGGGAATACCAGGTGCTGTAAGCTTTATATAGTTTACTACCCTAATGTTTTAACTATTCAAATAGCCCAATTTTGGCAGCAGATTTCGCTTACGGCCTAACCACCTTGAGAACGCCCGAACTCGTCTGATCTCGGAAGCTAAGCAGGGTCGGGCCTGGTTAGTACTTGGATGGGAGACCGCCTGGGAATACCAGGTGCTGTAAGCTTTATATAGTTTACTACCCTAATGTTCTAACCATTCAAATAGCCCAATTTTGGCAGCAGATTTCGCTTACGGCCATACCACCTTGAGAACGCCCGAACTCGTCTGATCTCGGAAGCTAAGCAGGGTCGGGCCTGGTTAGTACTTGGATGGGAGACCGCCTGGGAATACCAGGTGCTGTAAGCTTTATATAGTTTACTACCCTAATGTTTTAACTATTCAAATAGCCCAATTTTGGCAGCAGATTTCGCTTACGGCCATACCACCTTGAGAACGCCCGAACTCGTCTGATCTCGGAAGCTAAGCAGGGGCGGGCCTGGTTAGTACTTGGATGGGAGACCGCCTGGGAATACCAGGTGCTGTAAGCTTTATTGTTTAAAAAAAAAAAAAAGAGTCAATGAAATGTTTCAAAAATCCTAAATTGTCTTTTTTCCCCTCAAAATTCCTGAAATAGTCTCTCAGTTTCTTCAGAAAGCCTGAAAGAGTCTCTTTTTTTTCTTCTTCAAATAGCCCAATTTTGGCTGCAGATTTCGCTTACGGCCATACCACCTTGAGAACGCCCGAACTCGTCTGATCTCGGAAGCTAAGCAGGGTCGGGCCTGGTTAGTACTTGGATGGGAGACCGCCTGGGAATACCAGGTGCTGTAAGCTTTATGTAGTTTACTACCCTAATGTTCTAACCATTCAAATAGCCCAATTTTGGCAGCAGATTTCGCTTACGGCCATACCACCTTGAGAACGCCCGAACTCGTCTGATCTCGGAAGCTAAGCAGGGTCGGGCCTGGTTAGTACTTGGATGGGAGACCGCCTGGGAATACCAGGTGCTGTAAGCTTTATGTAGTTTACTACCCTAATGTTCTAACCATTCAAATAGCCCAATTTTGGCAGCAGATTTCGCTTACGGCCATACCACCTTGAGAACGCCCGAACTCGTCTGATCTCGGAAGCTAAGCAGGGTCGGGCCTGGTTAGTACTTGGATGGGAGACCGCCTGGGAATACCAGGTGCTGTAAGCTTTATATAGTTTACTACCCTAATGTTCTAACCATTCAAATAGCCCAATTTTGGCAGCAGATTTCGCTTACGGCCATACCACCTTGAGAACGCCCGAACTCGTCTGATCTCGGAAGCTAAGCAGGGTCGGGCCTGGTTAGTACTTGGATGGGAGACCGCCTGGGAATACCAGGTGCTGTAAGCTTTATATAGTTTACTACCCTAATGTTTTAACTATTCAAATAGCCCAATTTTGGCAGCAGATTTCGCTTACGGCCATACCACCTTGAGAACGCCCGAACTCGTCTGATCTCGGAAGCTAAGCAGGGTCGGGCCTGGTTAGTACTTGGATGGGAGACCGCCTGGGAATACCAGGTGCTGTAAGCTTTATATAGTTTACTACCCTAATGTTCTAACCATTCAAATAGCCCAATTTTGGCAGCAGATTTCGCTTACGGCCATACCACCTTGAGAACGCCCGAACTCGTCTGATCTCGGAAGCTAAGCAGGGTCGGGCCTGGTTAGTACTTGGATGGGAGACCGCCTGGGAATACCAGGTGCTGTAAGCTTTATGTAGTTTACTACCCTAATGTTCTAACCATTCAAATAGCCCAATTTTGGCAGCAGATTTCGCTTACGGCCATACCACCTTGAGAACGCCCGAACTCGTCTGATCTCGGAAGCTAAGCAGGGTCGGGCCTGGTTAGTACTTGGATGGGAGACCGCCTGGGAATACCAGGTGCTGTAAGCTTTATGTAGTTTACTACCCTAATGTTCTAACCATTCAAATAGCCCAATTTTGGCAGCAGATTTCGCTTACGACCATACCACCTTGAGAACGCCCGAACTCGTCTGATCTCGGAAGCTAAGCAGGGTCGGGCCTGGTTAGTACTTGGATGGGAGACCGCCTGGGAATACCAGGTGCTGTAAACTTTATGTAGTTTACTACCCTAATGTTCTAACCATTCAAATAGCCCAATTTTGGCAGCAGATTTCGCTTACGGCCATACCACCTTGAGAACGCCCGAACTCGTCTGATCTCGGAAGCTAAGCAGGGTCGGGCCTGGTTAGTACTTGGATGGGAGACCGCCTGGGAATACCAGGTGCTGTAAGCTTTATATAGTTTACTACCCTAATGTTCTAACCATTCAAATAGCCCAATTTTGGCAGCAGATTTCGCTTACGGCCATACCACCTTGAGAACGCCCGAACTCGTCTGATCTCGGAAGCTAAGCAGGGTCGGGCCTGGTTAGTACTTGGATGGGAGACCGCCTGGGAATACCAGGTGCTGTAAGCTTTATATAGTTTACTACCCTAATGTTCTAACCATTCAAATAGCCCAATTTTGGCAGCAGATTTCGCTTACGGCCATACCACCTTGAGAACGCCCGAACTCGTCTGGTCTCGGAAGCTAAGCAGGGTCGGGCCTGGTTAGTACTTGGATGGGAGACCGCCTGGGAATACCAGGTGCTGTAAGCTTTATATAGTTTACTACCCTAATGTTCTAACCATTCAAATAGCCCAATTTTGGCAGCAGATTTCGCTTACGGCCATACCACCTTGAGAACGCCCGAACTCGTCTGATCTCGGAAGCTAAGCAGGGTCGGGCCTGGTTAGTACTTGGATGGGAGACCGCCTGGGAATACCAGGTGCTGTAAGCTTTATATAGTTTACTACCCTAATGTTCTAACCATTCAAATAGCCCAATTTTGGCAGCAGATTTCGCTTACGGCCATACCACCTTGAGAACGCCCGAACTCGTCTGATCTCGGAAGCTAAGCAGGGTCGGGCCTGGTTAGTACTTGGATGGGAGACCGCCTGGGAATACCAGGTGCTGTAAGCTTTATATAGTTTACTACCCTAATGTTTTAACTATTCAAATAGCCCAATTTTGGCAGCAGATTTCGCTTACGGCCATACCACCTTGAGAACGCCCGAACTCGTCTGATCTCGGAAGCTAAGCAGGGTCGGGCCTGGTTAGTACTTGGATGGGAGACCGCCTGGGAATACCAGGTGCTGTAAGCTTTATATAGTTTACTACCCTAATGTTCTAACCATTCAAATAGCCCAATTTTGGCAGCAGATTTCGCTTACGGCCATACCACCTTGAGAACGCCCGAACTCGTCTGATCTCGGAAGCTAAGCAGGGTCGGGCCTGGTTAGTACTTGGATGGGAGACCGCCTGGGAATACCAGGTGCTGTAAGCTTTATATAGTTTACTACCCTAATGTTTTAACTATTCAAATAGCCCAATTTTGGCAGCAGATTTCGCTTACGGCCATACCACCTTGAGAACGCCCGAACTCGTCTGATCTCGGAAGCTAAGCAGGGTCGGGCCTGGTTAGTACTTGGATGGGAGACCGCCTGGGAATACCAGGTGCTGTAAGCTTTATTGTTTAAAAAAAAAAAAAAAAAAAAAAAGAGTCAATGAAATGTTTCAAAAATCCTAAATTGTCTTTTTTCCCCTCAAAATTCCTGAAATAGTCTCTCAGTTTCTTCAGAAAGCCTGAAAGAGTCTCTTTTTTTTCTTCTTCAAATAGCCCAATTTTGGCTGCAGATTTCGCTTACGGCCATACCACCTTGAGAACGCCCGAACTCGTCTGATCTCGGAAGCTAAGCAGGGTCGGGCCTGGTTAGTACTTGGATGGGAGACCGCCTGGGAATACCAGGTGCTGTAAGCTTTATGTAGTTTACTACCCTAATGTTCTAACCATTCAAATAGCCCAATTTTGGCAGCAGATTTCGCTTACGGCCATACCACCTTGAGAACGCCCGAACTCGTCTGATCTCGGAAGCTAAGCAGGGTCGGGCCTGGTTAGTACTTGGATGGGAGACCGCCTGGGAATACCAGGTGCTGTAAGCTTTATATAGTTTACTACCCTAATGTTCTAACCATTCAAATAGCCCAATTTTGGCAGCAGATTTCGCTTACGGCCATACCACCTTGAGAACGCCCGAACTCGTCTGATCTCGGAAGCTAAGCAGGGTCGGGCCTGGTTAGTACTTGGATGGGAGACCGCCTGGGAATACCAGGTGCTGTAAGCTTTATATAGTTTACTACCCTAATGTTTTAACTATTCAAATAGCCCAATTTTGGCAGCAGATTTCGCTTACGGCCATACCACCTTGAGAACGCCCGAACTCGTCTGATCTCGGAAGCTAAGCAGGGTCGGGCCTGGTTAGTACTTGGATGGGAGACCGCCTGGGAATACCAGGTGCTGTAAGCTTTATATAGTTTACTACCCTAATGTTCTAACCATTCAAATAGCCCAATTTTGGCAGCAGATTTCGCTTACGGCCATACCACCTTGAGAACGCCCGAACTCGTCTGATCTCGGAAGCTAAGCAGGGTCGGGCCTGGTTAGTACTTGGATGGGAGACCGCCTGGGAATACCAGGTGCTGTAAGCTTTATATAGTTTACTACCCTAAGGTTTTAACTATTCAAATAGCCCAATTTTGGCAGCAGATTTCGCTTACGGCCATACCACCTTGAGAACGCCCGAACTCGTCTGATCTCGGAAGCTAAGCAGGGTCGGGCCTGGTTAGTACTTGGATGGGAGACCGCCTGGGAATACCAGGTGCTGTAAGCTTTATATAGTTTACTACCCTAATGTTTTAACTATTCAAATAGCCCAATTTTGGCAGCAGATTTCGCTTACGGCCATACCACCTTGAGAACGCCCGAACTCGTCTGATCTCGGAAGCTAAGCAGGGTCGGGCCTGGTTAGTACTTGGATGGGAGACCGCCTGGGAATACCAGGTGCTGTAAGCTTTATTGTTTAAAAAAAAAAAAAAAAAAAAAAGAGTCAATGAAATGTTTCAAAAATCCTAAATTGTCTTTTTTCCCCTCAAAATTCCTGAAATAGTCTCTCAGTTTCTTCAGAAAGCCTGAAAGAGTCTCTTTTTTTTCTTCTTCAAATAGCCCAATTTTGGCTGCAGATTTCGCTTACGGCCATACCACCTTGAGAACGCCCGAACTCGTCTGATCTCGGAAGCTAAGCAGGGTCGGGCCTGGTTAGTACTTGGATGGGAGACCGCCTGGGAATACCAGGTGCTGTAAGCTTTATGTAGTTTACTACCCTAATGTTCTAACCATTCAAATAGCCCAATTTTGGCAGCAGATTTCGCTTACGGCCATACCACCTTGAGAACGCCCGAACTCGTCTGATCTCGGAAGCTAAGCAGGGTCGGGCCTGGTTAGTACTTGGATGGGAGACCGCCTGGGAATACCAGGTGCTGTAAGCTTTATATAGTTTACTACCCTAATGTTCTAACCATTCAAATAGCCCAATTTTGGCAGCAGATTTCGCTTACGGCCATACCACCTTGAGAACGCCCGAACTCGTCTGATCTCGGAAGCTAAGCAGGGTCGGGCCTGGTTAGTACTTGGATGGGAGACCGCCTGGGAATACCAGGTGCTGTAAGCTTTATATAGTTTACTACCCTAATGTTTTAACTATTCAAATAGCCCAATTTTGGCAGCAGATTTCGCTTACGGCCATACCACCTTGAGAACGCCCGAACTCGTCTGATCTCGGAAGCTAAGCAGGGTCGGGCCTGGTTAGTACTTGGATGGGAGACCGCCTGGGAATACCAGGTGCTGTAAGCTTTATATAGTTTACTACCCTAATGTTCTAACCATTCAAATAGCCCAATTTTGGCAGCAGATTTCGCTTACGGCCATACCACCTTGAGAACGCCCGAACTCGTCTGATCTCGGAAGCTAAGCAGGGTCGGGCCTGGTTAGTACTTGGATGGGAGACCGCCTGGGAATACCAGGTGCTGTAAGCTTTATATAGTTTACTACCCTAATGTTTTAACTATTCAAATAGCCCAATTTTGGCAGCAGATTTCGCTTACGGCCATACCACCTTGAGAACGCCCGAACTCGTCTGATCTCGGAAGCTAAGCAGGGTCGGGCCTGGTTAGTACTTGGATGGGAGACCGCCTGGGAATACCAGGTGCTGTAAGCTTTATATAGTTTACTACCCTAATGTTTTAACTATTCAAATAGCCCAATTTTGGCAGCAGATTTCGCTTACGGCCATACCACCTTGAGAACGCCCGAACTCGTCTGATCTCGGAAGCTAAGCAGGGTCGGGCCTGGTTAGTACTTGGATGGGAGACCGCCTGGGAATACCAGGTGCTGTAAGCTTTATATAGTTTACTACCCTAATGTTCTAACCATTCAAATAGCCCAATTTTGGCAGCAGATTTCGCTTACGGCCATACCACCTTGAGAACGCCCGAACTCGTCTGATCTCGGAAGCTAAGCAGGGTCGGGCCTGGTTAGTACTTGGATGGGAGACCGCCTGGGAATACCAGGTGCTGTAAGCTTTATATAGTTTACTACCCTAAGGTTTTAACTATTCAAATAGCCCAATTTTGGCAGCAGATTTCGCTTACGGCCATACCACCTTGAGAACGCCCGAACTCGTCTGATCTCGGAAGCTAAGCAGGGTCGGGCCTGGTTAGTACTTGGATGGGAGACCGCCTGGGAATACCAGGTGCTGTAAGCTTTATATAGTTTACTACCCTAATGTTTTAACTATTCAAATAGCCCAATTTTGGCAGCAGATTTCGCTTACGGCCATACCACCTTGAGAACGCCCGAACTCGTCTGATCTCGGAAGCTAAGCAGGGTCGGGCCTGGTTAGTACTTGGATGGGAGACCGCCTGGGAATACCAGGTGCTGTAAGCTTTATTGTTTAAAAAAAAAAAAAAAAAAAAAAGAGTCAATGAAATGTTTCAAAAATCCTAAATTGTCTTTTTTCCCCTCAAAATTCCTGAAATAGTCTCTCAGTTTCTTCAGAAAGCCTGAAAGAGTCTCTTTTTTTTCTTCTTCAAATAGCCCAATTTTGGCTGCAGATTTCGCTTACGGCCATACCACCTTGAGAACGCCCGAACTCGTCTGATCTCGGAAGCTAAGCAGGGTCGGGCCTGGTTAGTACTTGGATGGGAGACCGCCTGGGAATACCAGGTGCTGTAAGCTTTATGTAGTTTACTACCCTAATGTTCTAACCATTCAAATAGCCCAATTTTGGCAGCAGATTTCGCTTACGGCCATACCACCTTGAGAACGCCCGAACTCGTCTGATCTCGGAAGCTAAGCAGGGTCGGGCCTGGTTAGTACTTGGATGGGAGACCGCCTGGGAATACCAGGTGCTGTAAGCTTTATATAGTTTACTACCCTAATGTTCTAACCATTCAAATAGCCCAATTTTGGCAGCAGATTTCGCTTACGGCCATACCACCTTGAGAACGCCCGAACTCGTCTGATCTCGGAAGCTAAGCAGGGTCGGGCCTGGTTAGTACTTGGATGGGAGACCGCCTGGGAATACCAGGTGCTGTAAGCTTTATATAGTTTACTACCCTAATGTTTTAACTATTCAAATAGCCCAATTTTGGCAGAAGATTTCGCTTACGGCCATACCACCTTGAGAACGCCCGAACTCGTCTGATCTCGGAAGCTAAGCAGGGTCGGGCCTGGTTAGTACTTGGATGGGAGACCGCCTGGGAATACCAGGTGCTGTAAGCTTTATATAGTTTACTACCCTAATGTTCTAACCATTCAAATAGCCCAATTTTGGCAGCAGATTTCGCTTACGGCCATACCACCTTGAGAACGCCCGAACTCGTCTGATCTCGGAAGCTAAGCAGGGTCGGGCCTGGTTAGTACTTGGATGGGAGACCGCCTGGGAATACCAGGTGCTGTAAGCTTTATATAGTTTACTACCCTAATGTTTTAACTATTCAAATAGCCCAATTTTGGCAGCAGATTTCGCTTACGGCCATACCACCTTGAGAACGCCCGAACTCGTCTGATCTCGGAAGCTAAGCAGGGTCGGGCCTGGTTAGTACTTGGATGGGAGACCGCCTGGGAATACCAGGTGCTGTAAGCTTTATATAGTTTACTACCCTAATGTTTTAACTATTCAAATAGCCCAATTTTGGCAGCAGATTTCGCTTACGGCCATACCACCTTGAGAACGCCCGAACTCGTCTGATCTCGGAAGCTAAGCAGGGTCGGGCCTGGTTAGTACTTGGATGGGAGACCGCCTGGGAATACCAGGTGCTGTAAGCTTTATTGTTTAAAAAAAAAAAAAAAAAAAAGAGTCAATGAAATGTTTCAAAAATCCTAAATTGTCTTTTTTCCCCTCAAAATTCCTGAAATAGTCTCTCAGTTTCTTCAGAAAGCCTGAAAGAGTCTCTTTTTTTTCTTCTTCAAATAGCCCAATTTTGGCTGCAGATTTCGCTTACGGCCATACCACCTTGAGAACGCCCGAACTCGTCTGATCTCGGAAGCTAAGCAGGGTCGGGCCTGGTTAGTACTTGGATGGGAGACCGCCTGGGAATACCAGGTGCTGTAAGCTTTATGTAGTTTACTACCCTAATGTTCTAACCATTCAAATAGCCCAATTTTGGCAGCAGATTTCGCTTACGGCCATACCACCTTGAGAACGCCCGAACTCGTCTGATCTCGGAAGCTAAGCAGGGTCGGGCCTGGTTAGTACTTGGATGGGAGACCGCCTGGGAATACCAGGTGCTGTAAGCTTTATGTAGTTTACTACCCTAATGTTCTAACCATTCAAATAGCCCAATTTTGGCAGGAGATTTCGCTTACGACCATACCACCTTGAGAACGCCCGAACTCGTCTGATCTCGGAAGCTAAGCAGGGTCGGGCCTGGTTAGTACTTGGATGGGAGACCGCCTGGGAATACCAGGTGCTGTAAGCTTTATGTAGTTTACTACCCTAATGTTCTAACCATTCAAATAGCCCAATTTTGGCAGGAGATTTCGCTTACGACCATACCACCTTGAGAACGCCCGAACTCGTCTGATCTCGGAAGCTAAGCAGGGTCGGGCCTGGTTAGTACTTGGATGGGAGACCGCCTGGGAATACCAGGTGCTGTAAGCTTTATGTAGTTTACTACCCTAATGTTCTAACCATTCAAATAGCCCAATTTTGGCAGCAGATTTCGCTTACGGCCATACCACCTTGAGAACGCCCGAACTCGTCTGATCTCGGAAGCTAAGCAGGGTCGGGCCTGGTTAGTACTTGGATGGGAGACCGCCTGGGAATACCAGGTGCTGTAAGCTTTATATAGTTTACTACCCTAATGTTCTAACCATTCAAATAGCCCAATTTTGGCAGCAGATTTCGCTTACGGCCATACCACCTTGAGAACGCCCGAACTCGTCTGATCTCGGAAGCTAAGCAGGGTCGGGCCTGGTTAGTACTTGGATGGGAGACCGCCTGGGAATACCAGGTGCTGTAAGCTTTATATAGTTTACTACCCTAATGTTCTAACCATTCAAATAGCCCAATTTTGGCAGCAGATTTCGCTTACGGCCATACCACCTTGAGAACGCCCGAGTGGTACGATCCAGGAAGTTGTGTGGCAGTAGTTGGGAGAGGAAGGCTCTCCCCCATTTTGTTTTTGTCAATTTGTTTGTTTTGTGAGTTTTTGTTACTTTAAGTTCGCTTTTTGTTTGTTTCTTTGTTTTTTAAACCACCTAACAGCAGCTTTGGCTGGCTGGAGGGTGGTTTTTTGTTTTTGTTTTTTTGCAAATCATGGACGGATTAACGGCAAACGACACTGGACTGGTTGGAGGAACACACAAGGTAATTGACAATGGACTGGCAGGAGGAAGGCGCAAGGCAATCGACACTGGACTGGCAGGAGGAACACGCAAGGCAAACGACAATGGACTGGCAGGAGGAAGACGCACGGCATTCGACACTGGACTGGCAGGAGGAACACGCAAGGCAAACGATAATGGACTGGATAATCGACCACGAGTGAGAGATGGAAACACCCGAGATGCGAGAAACAAAAACAGTGAAAGGAAATATTTAAAAGAGGCTACAGTGATTGTTAATGTGGAAAACGTGATCGAGGTAAGAGCGGAGGATATTATCAAAACTGTAACGGAATTATGTGGACATGGTGGAATTTTGGCGCTAAGACCAAGACAAGGAAAGGAATATGAACTGACAATGGAAAAAGAAGAAATGTGTGACAAACTTACTGATGGACTGGAAATAAAAGGAGTGAAATGTGAAGTGAAAAATCTGCAAAACAGAGACTATGTTGTTTCCTTCATGCACCTGCCCGTCTATCTTGATGATGATGAAATTTTAGAAAAATTGGAAGGATGGAGAGTTACTCCCATCTCAAAAATAAAAAGAAGAAGGTATCCGGGCACTGACATAGAGGACGGAACAAGGTTCCTAAAAGTGAGGTTCCCCAAAGAGGTGGCATCACTGCCATATAGCACAAGGCTGGAAACAGAGGAAGGGCCACAGTATTTCAGGGTGGTGCACAGTCACCAGGTTAAAACCTGTCGGCTGTGCACGAGCCCAGATCACCTACTGAAAGACTGCCCAGAATTCCAGTGCTATAAGTGCGAGGAGAGGGGGCATTTTGCAAGAGACTGCAATGCTGTCATGTGCCCGGATTGCCGAAATACTTTAAATAAATGTGGCTGTGGGATGGAGGAAGAGGAAGGAGGTAGGGAAAATAGGATGGACGGACAGGTGCATGAAGGAAACAACGAGGAGGAAGGACAAACTGAAGAAGGACAACAGGAGGAAAGACTACAACACGAAATGGAGGGAGCAGCGAGAATCAGAGAGGAAAGAGAACAAGAGAACGATAAAGAACAACCAATGGAACAGGACACTCAATGGACAGTAATGGGCATTTCGGACAGTTTTAAAAGTCACTTGGGCGATGAGGAGAAAGACGGACATAAAGAGAAGGATCAAAGCGAGACTGAAAGTGAAGAAGAAACAACGATGGACAAAGACAGAGAGGGGAAAGGACAATTAAGAAGAAGATTAGTAAAGGTAAAACCAAATATTGTTAACGCAAGGAAAAAGACTATTTTAAAGATCCTAGATAAAAGTGAAAATAGGTTTGAGGTGTTAAAGGACATGGAGGGAGAAGATGAAGAGTAATGGTTTTTAGTTATTTATATGTCTTTCTTTTAATGGTTTTTAGTTGTGTTACTTTTAATGCTAGAGGACTTTTAGATGTAAGAAAATTTGAGAAAATGAAAGAAATGTTCAAGAATGAAGATGTGATTTTATTACAAGAAACTAACTGGAGGGAATGTTTTATGACTGAAATAAGGAAAAGATGGAATGGAGAGATTTTATATAACAATGGGGATGATAGGCAGGGCAGAGGTGTAGCAATTTTAATAAAAGAAAACAGTGGTGTGACATGTAAAAAAATATACAATGATAAAGAAGGGAAATGTATGGCAGTAGAAATGGTTTTTGAAACAAAAGCAATAGTTGTGGTTAATGTTCACGCGCCAAACGAAGAGAATGAAAAGAAAGAGTATTTTAGTATTTTAAGAGAATTTTTAAAAGATTACAAAGAAGTTATTATGATGGGTGATTTTAATACTGTTTTTAGCAAAATTGAAATGGGTGAGGGAATGGTTTTTAAAAGTGACAAAGGAAGAAAAGAGTTGAAATTATTAATGGAAGAAAACAACATGGTTGATATATGGCGAGAAAGAAATGAAAAAATTAGAGAATATTCAAGGAGGCAATTAGTGGGGAATTTTATGTGCAAAACAAGAATTGATTTTATATTATGTACAAGGAGCGTGGAAGGATTTATTGGTAATGTGAAATATGAGTTATCAAGCCTAAGTGACCATAAACCAATTTTTATGCACCTAGACTGGAGTTCAATGAAAAGAGGGCCGGGAGTATGGGTTTTAAATACAGAGATTTTAAAGAATGAAGATTATGTTTTAAGTGTTAGAGAAATTATTGAAACAGAAAAGAAGAACGAAATGTACAGTGAAGACAAAAGATTATGGTGGGAAAATACAAAATATTTAGTTAAAAAATTTACAATCAAGTACTGCAAGCTAATACAGAAAAGCAAGAGACACAAGGAGAGAGAAATAAGAGAAAATTTGAAAAAAGAAATAAATGAGAATGGGGAAGATATACAAAAAATAAAAGAATTAGAGGGAAAATTGAAAGAAATGGAAGAGGAGAAATATGAAGGAGCAAGACTAAGAAGTAAGGCAAAATACACGGTGGAGGGTGAGAAATGTACAAAGTTTTTCTTTGATCTAGAAAAAAGTAGAGGGAAAGCGAAAATGATAAAAGAAATAAGAGGAAATAATGGAGTAGTTGTAGAAACAAATGAGGGAATTCTAAAAGAAATAAAAGCATACTATGAAAATTTGTTTAGTGCAGAGGGAGTGAAAGAAGAAGAGAAACTAGAGTTACTGAAACAAATAAAAACAACAGTTGGGGAACAAGACAAAAAAGAGTGTGATGAAGATATAAGAGAAGAAGAGATAAAAAGAGCAATAAGTGAATTAAACAAAAAGAAAAGTCCAGGTATAGATGGTTTGGGGAGTGAATTTTATATAGTTTTAAAAGATTTTTTAAGCAGCATTTTAAAAGAAGTATATGTAGAGGTTTTTAACAAAGGAGAACTGAATCAAAGAATGGGAATGGGTTTAATGAGTTTGATATACAAGAAAAAAGGAGAGAAGATAGATTTGAAGAATTACAGACCAATTACCATGTTGAATACTGACTTAAAGATTTTGTCAAAAATTTTAGCCAACAGATTAAAAGAAGTGATGCCAAGTATAATTAAAACCAATCAAGTGTACGGAGTGAAAGGAAGAGACATAGCAGACACAACAATAAGTATAAAAGATACAATAAGATACATAAATGACAAGAACAAAGAAGGTTATATAATTAGTTTAGATTTTGAAAAAGCATTTGACAGAGTGGAACATGAATTTTTATTTGATATTTTAAAAAGTTTTGGATTTGGAGGGAATTTTATTAAATGGATACAAATTTTATACAAAGGTGCAGTAACAAAAATTAAATGTAATGGCTTTTTAACAGAATGTTTTAAAATAACTAGATCTATAAGGCAAGGATGTCCACTTTCAGCTCTTTTATATTCTTTAGTGTCTGAACCACTAGGTCTAGCCATAAAGCAGGAAAAGAGTATCAAGGGAATAAGTGTTGAGGGAGAAAAGAACAAAATATTTCAATATGCGGATGATACTACAGTGATAGTAAAGGATCTAGAGAGTGTGAAAAAAGCAATGAGAATCGTAGATGTGTTTTGTAAGGGATCAGGAGCAAAAGTAAATGCAGAAAAAACAGTGTACATGAGATTTGGTGGGGCAAAAGATTTGACAAATAGTTTTGCTTTTAAGGAAACAAAAGAAATAAAGATTTTAGGTGTTTTAATGGGAGTAGATGAAAAGAAGGTAGGAGAAGCAATGTGGGAGGAGTTATTAGGAAGTATTGAAAGAAGGATGATTTTTTGGAAACTCAGAACTTTAACTTTGAAGGGAAAGGTTTTAATTCTGAATGTTTTAATGGTTTCAAAATTATGGTATGTTTTATATGTGTCATCTATGCCATTGTGGGCAGAAAAAAGACTGAAAAAATGTTTTTTAGATTTTTTATGGGAAGGGAAGCCAGCAAGAATTGCATACAATACATTGATAGGAACAGTTGAGAAGGGAGGTTTGGGCTTAATGGATTTTGAACAAAGAAAGAATAGTTTAAGAGTAAAAATAATACAAAAGTACTTAGACGGAGAAAAGGTAACAGCATGGAAAAAGACAATGGAATATTTTTTAAGTAAATGTGGGAATTTTAATCTTGGGGATAGTATACTGTGGATGAGAGCAAAGAAATGGATGACAGAGGGGCTGCCAGATTTTTACAAGGAACTGATGAGTGCATGGGGTAAATTTTTAAGTAATGTACATTTTAATCCACGAGGTAGAGAGAACATTTTAAATCAGCCTCTATTCTTAAACAATGGCATTTTAAATCAAGGAAAGGAGATATTTTTTAAGAAATGGTGGGAGCTGGGAATTACAAGAGTGAGAGATGTTTTATATGAGTTTAAAGAAGGCTTTTTACCAGTACAGTTTATTGTTGATGTAATGGAGGAGGCAAAGGAGGATTTTAGCAGACAAGAGATAATAAACAAATATGAAATAATAAAAAAGGCAATACCCAAAGACTGGATTAATAGAATTGAAAGCATGGAAGAGGGGAAAAATGAAAAGGACGTGTATGTGAAGTTGGGAGAAAAATTGTGTGGTTTTAAAACATGTACGGTGAAGATGTTTTATGGTGTTTTTAGAGATTTTGTTTTTAAGGAGCCGATTGTAAACGGATACTGGGTGCAGAAATTCAAAGATTTAAAAGAAGCAAGTATATGGAGAAACATGGGGGGGAGATGTGTGGAAACAAAACTGGGATGTTTGGAATATTTTATAAGACATAAAGTGGTTTTTACCGAGGCAGTTTTAAACAAAATAGGAATTGAACAAAACAATCTGTGTAAAGTGTGCCAGGAAAAGGAAGAGTGGATCTTACACATGTTTTTATATTGTAAAGAATTGGAGGATTTTTTAAAGAAATGTAAATATTTAGTTAAAGAGTTGACAGAGGAATGGGATGAAAATGTAATGGAATGGAATAGAGTTGTGATGTTTGGTTGGGAAAAGAAGTGTCAGAACAAAAGTTTTATAAATTTGTGTGTAATGTTAATGAAAAGTGCAGTATGGGAGAGAAGAACTGTGGCTAAAAAGGAAAAAATTGTATTGGATGTATGGACTGTCTTTAAAAGGAAAACTGAATTATATATTGAAAGACTGTATGTGTATTTTAAAGGTGAAAATATGTTGCATGCTTTTTATGATGTTCTTACCCCAAAAGTTCGTTGTGTTTTAAAAGATCTAATGTGGAAGCTGCCGGGAGATAAAGAAGTTTTATAAATCATGTATGCAAATGGAAGATATGCAATGTTTAACTTCACAATGTTTGGAAAATATGTATTTTTTATTGTATTCATTTTTATTGTATTTTATTGATTGAAATTTCTTAATAAAAAAAAAAAAAAAAAAAAAAAAAAGAACGCCCGAACTCGTCTGATCTCGGAAGCTAAGCAGGGTCGGGCCTGGTTAGTACTTGGATGGGAGACCGCCTGGGAATACCAGGTGCTGTAAGCTTTATATAGTTTACTACAAAAAAAAAAAAAAAAAAAAAAAAAAGAACGCCCGAACTCGTCTGATCTCGGAAGCTAAGCAGGGTCGGGCCTGGTTAGTACTTGGATGGGAGACCGCCTGGGAATACCAGGTGCTGTAAGCTTTATGTAGTTTACTACCCTAATGTTCTAACCATTCAAATAGCCCAATTTTGGCAGCAGATTTCGCTTACGGCCATACCACCTTGAGAACGCCCGAACTCGTCTGATCTCGGAAGCTAAGCAGGGTCGGGCCTGGTTAGTACTTGGATGGGAGACCGCCTGGGAATACCAGGTGCTGTAAGCTTTATATAGTTTACTACCCTAATGTTTTAACTATTCAAATAGCCCAATTTTGGCAGCAGATTTCGCTTACGGCCATACCACCTTGAGAACGCCCGAACTCGTCTGATCTCGGAAGCTAAGCAGGGTCGGGCCTGGTTAGTACTTGGATGGGAGACCGCCTGGGAATACCAGGTGCTGTAAGCTTTATATAGTTTACTACCCTAATGTTCTAACCATTCAAATAGCCCAATTTTGGCAGCAGATTTCGCTTACGGCCATACCACCTTGAGAACGCCCGAACTCGTCTGATCTCGGAAGCTAAGCAGGGTCGGGCCTGGTTAGTACTTGGATGGGAGACCGCCTGGGAATACCAGGTGCTGTAAGCTTTATATAGTTTACTACCCTAATGTTCTAACCATTCAAATAGCCCAATTTTGGCAGCAGATTTCGCTTACGGCCATACCACCTTGAGAACGCCCGAACTCGTCTGATCTCGGAAGCTAAGCAGGGTCGGGCCTGGTTAGTACTTGGATGGGAGACCGCCTGGGAATACCAGGTGCTGTAAGCTTTATATAGTTTACTACCCTAATGTTTTAACTATTCAAATAGCCCAATTTTGGCAGCAGATTTCGCTTACGGCCATACCACCTTGAGAACGCCCGAACTCGTCTGATCTCGGAAGCTAAGCAGGGTCGGGCCTGGTTAGTACTTGGATGGGAGACCGCCTGGGAATACCAGGTGCTGTAAGCTTTATATAGTTTACTACCCTAATGTTCTAACCATTCAAATAGCCCAATTTTGGCAGCAGATTTCGCTTACGGCCATACCACCTTGAGAACGCCCGAACTCGTCTGATCTCGGAAGCTAAGCAGGGTCGGGCCTGGTTAGTACTTGGATGGGAGACCGCCTGGGAATACCAGGTGCTGTAAGCTTTATATAGTTTACTACCCTAATGTTTTAACTATTCAAATAGCCCAATTTTGGCAGCAGATTTCGCTTACGGCCATACCACCTTGAGAACGCCCGAACTCGTCTGATCTCGGAAGCTAAGCAGGGTCGGGCCTGGTTAGTACTTGGATGGGAGACCGCCTGGGAATACCAGGTGCTGTAAGCTTTATATAGTTTACTACCCTAATGTTCTAACCATTCAAATAGCCCAATTTTGGCAGCAGATTTCGCTTACGGCCATACCACCTTGAGAACGCCCGAACTCGTCTGATCTCGGAAGCTAAGCAGGGTCGGGCCTGGTTAGTACTTGGATGGGAGACCGCCTGGGAATACCAGGTGCTGTAAGCTTTATATAGTTTACTACCCTAATGTTTTAACTATTCAAATAGCCCAATTTTGGCAGCAGATTTCGCTTACGGCCATACCACCTTGAGAACGCCCGAACTCGTCTGATCTCGGAAGCTAAGCAGGGTCGGGCCTGGTTAGTACTTGGATGGGAGACCGCCTGGGAATACCAGGTGCTGTAAGCTTTATATAGTTTACTACCCTAATGTTCTAACCATTCAAATAGCCCAATTTTGGCAGCAGATTTCGCTTACGGCCATACCACCTTGAGAACGCCCGAACTCGTCTGATCTCGGAAGCTAAGCAGGGTCGGGCCTGGTTAGTACTTGGATGGGAGACCGCCTGGGAATACCAGGTGCTGTAAGCTTTATATAGTTTACTACCCTAAGGTTTTAACTATTCAAATAGCCCAATTTTGGCAGCAGATTTCGCTTACGGCCATACCACCTTGAGAACGCCCGAACTCGTCTGATCTCGGAAGCTAAGCAGGGTCGGGCCTGGTTAGTACTTGGATGGGAGACCGCCTGGGAATACCAGGTGCTGTAAGCTTTATATAGTTTACTACCCTAATGTTTTAACTATTCAAATAGCCCAATTTTGGCAGCAGATTTCGCTTACGGCCATACCACCTTGAGAACGCCCGAACTCGTCTGATCTCGGAAGCTAAGCAGGGTCGGGCCTGGTTAGTACTTGGATGGGAGACCGCCTGGGAATACCAGGTGCTGTAAGCTTTATTGTTTAAAAAAAAAAAAAAAAGAGTCAATGAAATGTTTCAAAAATCCTAAATTGTCTTTTTTCCCCTCAAAATTCCTGAAATAGTCTCTCAGTTTCTTCAGAAAGCCTGAAAGAGTCTCTTTTTTTTCTTCTTCAAATAGCCCAATTTTGGCTGCAGATTTCGCTTACGGCCATACCACCTTGAGAACGCCCGAACTCGTCTGATCTCGGAAGCTAAGCAGGGTCGGGCCTGGTTAGTACTTGGATGGGAGACCGCCTGGGAATACCAGGTGCTGTAAGCTTTATGTAGTTTACTACCCTAATGTTCTAACCATTCAAATAGCCAAATTTTGGCAGCAGATTTCGCTTACGGCCATACCACCTTGAGAACGCCCGAACTCGTCTGATCTCGGAAGCTAAGCAGGGTCGGGCCTGGTTAGTACTTGGATGGGAGACCGCCTGGGAATACCAGGTGCTGTAAGCTTTATATAGTTTACTACCCTAATGTTCTAACCATTCAAATAGCCCAATTTTGGCAGCAGATTTCGCTTACGGCCATACCACCTTGAGAACGCCCGAACTCGTCTGATCTCGGAAGCTAAGCAGGGTCGGGCCTGGTTAGTACTTGGATGGGAGACCGCCTGGGAATACCAGGTGCTGTAAGCTTTATATAGTTTACTACCCTAATGTTTTAACTATTCAAATAGCCCAATTTTGGCAGCAGATTTCGCTTACGGCCATACCACCTTGAGAACGCCCGAACTCGTCTGATCTCGGAAGCTAAGCAGGGTCGGGCCTGGTTAGTACTTGGATGGGAGACCGCCTGGGAATACCAGGTGCTGTAAGCTTTATATAGTTTACTACCCTAATGTTCTAACCATTCAAATAGCCCAATTTTGGCAGCAGATTTCGCTTACGGCCATACCACCTTGAGAACGCCCGAACTCGTCTGATCTCGGAAGCTAAGCAGGGTCGGGCCTGGTTAGTACTTGGATGGGAGACCGCCTGGGAATACCAGGTGCTGTAAGCTTTATATAGTTTACTACCCTAATGTTTTAACTATTCAAATAGCCCAATTTTGGCAGCAGATTTCGCTTACGGCCATACCACCTTGAGAACGCCCGAACTCGTCTGATCTCGGAAGCTAAGCAGGGTCGGGCCTGGTTAGTACTTGGATGGGAGACCGCCTGGGAATACCAGGTGCTGTAAGCTTTATATAGTTTACTACCCTAATGTTTTAACTATTCAAATAGCCCAATTTTGGCAGCAGATTTCGCTTACGGCCATACCACCTTGAGAACGCCCGAACTCGTCTGATCTCGGAAGCTAAGCAGGGTCGGGCCTGGTTAGTACTTGGATGGGAGACCGCCTGGGAATACCAGGTGCTGTAAGCTTTATTGTTTAAAAAAAAAAAAAAAAAAAAGAGTCAATGAAATGTTTCAAAAATCCTAAATTGTCTTTTTTCCCCTCAAAATTCCTGAAATAGTTTCTCAGTTTCTTCAGAAAGCCTGAAAGAGTCTCTTTTTTTTCTTCTTCAAATAGCCCAATTTTGGCTGCAGATTTCGCTTACGGCCATACCACCTTGAGAACGCCCGAACTCGTCTGATCTCGGAAGCTAAGCAGGGTCGGGCCTGGTTAGTACTTGGATGGGAGACCGCCTGGGAATACCAGGTGCTGTAAGCTTTATGTAGTTTACTACCCTAATGTTCTAACCATTCAAATAGCCCAATTTTGGCAGCAGATTTCGCTTACGGCCATACCACCTTGAGAACGCCCGAACTCGTCTGATCTCGGAAGCTAAGCAGGGTCGGGCCTGGTTAGTACTTGGATGGGAGACCGCCTGGGAATACCAGGTGCTGTAAGCTTTATGTAGTTTACTACCCTAATGTTCTAACCATTCAAATAGCCCAATTTTGGCAGGAGATTTCGCTTACGACCATACCACCTTGAGAACGCCCGAACTCGTCTGATCTCGGAAGCTAAGCAGGGTCGGGCCTGGTTAGTACTTGGATGGGAGACCGCCTGGGAATACCAGGTGCTGTAAGCTTTATGTAGTTTACTACCCTAATGTTCTAACCATTCAAATAGCCCAATTTTGGCAGGAGATTTCGCTTACGACCGTACCACCTTGAGAACGCCCGAACTCGTCTGATCTCGGAAGCTAAGCAGGGTCGGGCCTGGTTAGTACTTGGATGGGAGACCGCCTGGGAATACCAGGTGCTGTAAGCTTTATGTAGTTTACTACCCTAATGTTCTAACCATTCAAATAGCCCAATTTTGGCAGCAGATTTCGCTTACGGCCATACCACCTTGAGAACGCCCGAACTCGTCTGATCTCGGAAGCTAAGCAGGGTCGGGCCTGGTTAGTACTTGGATGGGAGACCGCCTGGGAATACCAGGTGCTTTAAGCTTTATATAGTTTACTACCCTAATGTTCTAACCATTCAAATAGCCCAATTTTGGCAGCAGATTTCGCTTACGGCCATACCACCTTGAGAACGCCCGAACTCGTCTGATCTCGGAAGCTAAGCAGGGTCGGGCCTGGTTAGTACTTGGATGGGAGACCGCCTGGGAATACCAGGTGCTGTAAGCTTTATATAGTTTACTACCCTAATGTTCTAACCATTCAAATAGCCCAATTTTGGCAGCAGATTTCGCTTACGGCCATACCACCTTGAGAACGCCCGAACTCGTCTGATCTCGGAAGCTAAGCAGGGTCGGGCCTGGTTAGTACTTGGATGGGAGACCGCCTGGGAATACCAGGTGCTGTAAGCTTTATGTAGTTTACTACCCTAATGTTCTAACCATTCAAATAGCCCAATTTTGGCAGCAGATTTCGCTTACGGCCATACCACCTTGAGAACGCCCGAACTCGTCTGATCTCGGAAGCTAAGCAGGGTCGGGCCTGGTTAGTACTTGGATGGGAGACCGCCTGGGAATACCAGGTGCTGTAAGCTTTATATAGTTTACTACCCTAATGTTTTAACTATTCAAATAGCCCAATTTTGGCAGCAGATTTCGCTTACGGCCATACCACCTTGAGAACGCCCGAACTCGTCTGATCTCGGAAGCTAAGCAGGGTCGGGCCTGGTTAGTACTTGGATGGGAGACCGCCTGGGAATACCAGGTGCTGTAAGCTTTATATAGTTTACTACCCTAATGTTCTAACCATTCAAATAGCCCAATTTTGGCAGCAGATTTCGCTTACGGCCATACCACCTTGAGAACGCCCGAACTCGTCTGATCTCGGAAGCTAAGCAGGGTCGGGCCTGGTTAGTACTTGGATGGGAGACCGCCTGGGAATACCAGGTGCTGTAAGCTTTATATAGTTTACTACCCTAATGTTCTAACCATTCAAATAGCCCAATTTTGGCAGCAGATTTCGCTTACGGCCATACCACCTTGAGAACGCCCGAACTCGTCTGATCTCGGAAGCTAAGCAGGGTCGGGCCTGGTTAGTACTTGGATGGGAGACCGCCTGGGAATACCAGGTGCTGTAAGCTTTATATAGTTTACTACCCTAATGTTTTAACTATTCAAATAGCCCAATTTTGGCAGCAGATTTCGCTTACGGCCATACCACCTTGAGAACGCCCGAACTCGTCTGATCTCGGAAGCTAAGCAGGGTCGGGCCTGGTTAGTACTTGGATGGGAGACCGCCTGGGAATACCAGGTGCTGTAAGCTTTATATAGTTTACTACCCTAATGTTCTAACCATTCAAATAGCCCAATTTTGGCAGCAGATTTCGCTTACGGCCATACCACCTTGAGAACGCCCGAACTCGTCTGATCTCGGAAGCTAAGCAGGGTCGGGCCTGGTTAGTACTTGGATGGGAGACCGCCTGGGAATACCAGGTGCTGTAAGCTTTATATAGTTTACTACCCTAATGTTTTAACTATTCAAATAGCCCAATTTTGGCAGCAGATTTCGCTTACGGCCATACCACCTTGAGAACGCCCGAACTCGTCTGATCTCGGAAGCTAAGCAGGGTCGGGCCTGGTTAGTACTTGGATGGGAGACCGCCTGGGAATACCAGGTGCTGTAAGCTTTATTGTTTAAAAAAAAAAAAAAAAAAAAAAGAGTCAATGAAATGTTTCAAAAATCCTAAATTGTCTTTTTTCCCCTCAAAATTCCTGAAATAGTCTCTCAGTTTCTTCAGAAAGCCTGAAAGAGTCTCTTTTTTTTTCTTCTTCAAATAGCCCAATTTTGGCTGCAGATTTCGCTTACGGCCATACCATCTTGAGAACGCCCGAACTCGTCTGATCTCGGAAGCTAAGCAGGGTCGGGCCTGGTTAGTACTTGGATGGGAGACCGCCTGGGAATACCAGGTGCTGTAAGCTTTATGTAGTTTACTACCCTAATGTTCTAACCATTCAAATAGCCCAATTTTGGCAGCAGATTTCGCTTACGGCCATACCACCTTGAGAACGCCCGAACTCGTCTGATCTCGGAAGCTAAGCAGGGTCGGGCCTGGTTAGTACTTCGATGGGAGACCGCCTGGGAATACCAGGTGCTGTAAGCTTTATATAGTTTACTACCCTAATGTTCTAACCATTCAAATAGCCCAATTTTGGCAGCAGATTTCGCTTACGGCCATACCACCTTGAGAACGCCCGAACTCGTCTGATCTCGGAAGCTAAGCAGGGTCGGGCCTGGTTAGTACTTGGATGGGAGACCGCCTGGGAATACCAGGTGCTGTAAGCTTTATATAGTTTACTACCCTAATGTTTTAACTATTCAAATAGCCCAATTTTGGCAGCAGATTTCGCTTACGGCCATACCACCTTGAGAACGCCCGAACTCGTCTGATCTCGGAAGCTAAGCAGGGTCGGGCCTGGTTAGTACTTGGATGGGAGACCGCCTGGGAATACCAGGTGCTGTAAGCTTTATATAGTTTACTACCCTAATGTTCTAACCATTCAAATAGCCCAATTTTGGCAGCAGATTTCGCTTACGGCCATACCACCTTGAGAACGCCCGAACTCGTCTGATCTCGGAAGCTAAGCAGGGTCGGGCCTGGTTAGTACTTGGATGGGAGACCGCCTGGGAATACCAGGTGCTGTAAGCTTTATATAGTTTACTACCCTAATGTTTTAACTATTCAAATAGCCCAATTTTGGCAGCAGATTTCGCTTACGGCCATACCACCTTGAGAACGCCCGAACTCGTCTGATCTCGGAAGCTAAGCAGGGTCGGGCCTGGTTAGTACTTGGATGGGAGACCGCCTGGGAATACCAGGTGCTGTAAGCTTTATATAGTTTACTACCCTAATGTTTTAACTATTCAAATAGCCCAATTTTGGCAGCAGATTTCGCTTACGGCCATACCACCTTGAGAACGCCCGAACTCGTCTGATCTCGGAAGCTAAGCAGGGTCGGGCCTGGTTAGTACTTGGATGGGAGACCGCCTGGGAATACCAGGTGCTGTAAGCTTTATATAGTTTACTACCCTAATGTTCTAACCATTCAAATAGCCCAATTTTGGCAGCAGATTTCGCTTACGGCCATACCACCTTGAGAACGCCCGAACTCGTCTGATCTCGGAAGCTAAGCAGGGTCGGGCCTGGTTAGTACTTGGATGGGAGACCGCCTGGGAATACCAGGTGCTGTAAGCTTTATGTAGTTTACTACCCTAATGTTCTAACCATTCAAATAGCCCAATTTTGGCAGCAGATTTCGCTTACGGCCATACCACCTTGAGAACGCCCGAACTCGTCTGATCTCGGAAGCTAAGCAGGGTCGGGCCTGGTTAGTACTTGGATGGGAGACCGCCTGGGAATACCAGGTGCTGTAAGCTTTATATAGTTTACTACCCTAATGTTTTAACTATTCAAATAGCCCAATTTTGGCAGCAGATTTCGCTTACGGCCATACCACCTTGAGAACGCCCGAACTCGTCTGATCTCGGAAGCTAAGCAGGGTCGGGCCTGGTTAGTACTTGGATGGGAGACCGCCTGGGAATACCAGGTGCTGTAAGCTTTATATAGTTTACTACCCTAATGTTCTAACCATTCAAATAGCCCAATTTTGGCAGCAGATTTCGCTTACGGCCATACCACCTTGAGAACGCCCGAACTCGTCTGATCTCGGAAGCTAAGCAGGGTCGGGCCTGGTTAGTACTTGGATGGGAGACCGCCTGGGAATACCAGGTGCTGTAAGCTTTATATAGTTTACTACCCTAATGTTCTAACCATTCAAATAGCCCAATTTTGGCAGCAGATTTCGCTTACGGCCATACCACCTTGAGAACGCCCGAACTCGTCTGATCTCGGAAGCTAAGCAGGGTCGGGCCTGGTTAGTACTTGGATGGGAGACCGCCTGGGAATACCAGGTGCTGTAAGCTTTATATAGTTTACTACCCTAATGTTTTAACTATTCAAATAGCCCAATTTTGGCAGCAGATTTCGCTTACGGCCATACCACCTTGAGAACGCCCGAACTCGTCTGATCTCGGAAGCTAAGCAGGGTCGGGCCTGGTTAGTACTTGGATGGGAGACCGCCTGGGAATACCAGGTGCTGTAAGCTTTATATAGTTTACTACCCTAATGTTCTAACCATTCAAATAGCCCAATTTTGGCAGCAGATTTCGCTTACGGCCATACCACCTTGAGAACGCCCGAACTCGTCTGATCTCGGAAGCTAAGCAGGGTCGGGCCTGGTTAGTACTTGGATGGGAGACCGCCTGGGAATACCAGGTGCTGTAAGCTTTATATAGTTTACTACCCTAATGTTTTAACTATTCAAATAGCCCAATTTTGGCAGCAGATTTCGCTTACGGCCATACCACCTTGAGAACGCCCGAACTCGTCTGATCTCGGAAGCTAAGCAGGGTCGGGCCTGGTTAGTACTTGGATGGGAGACCGCCTGGGAATACCAGGTGCTGTAAGCTTTATTGTTTAAAAAAAAAAAAAAAAAAAAAGAGTCAATGAAATGTTTCAAAAATCCTAAATTGTCTTTTTTCCCCTCAAAATTCCTGAAATAGTCTCTCAGTTTCTTCAGAAAGCCTGAAAG
Organism: Pimephales promelas; assembly: GCF_988280905.1. Taxonomy (NCBI): domain Eukaryota; kingdom Metazoa; phylum Chordata; class Actinopteri; order Cypriniformes; family Leuciscidae; genus Pimephales; species Pimephales promelas. The sequence continues at coordinate 45,813,174 of NC_142771.1, forward strand.
AGTCTCTTTTTTTTTCTTCTTCAAATAGCCCAATTTTGGCTGCAGATTTCGCTTACGGCCATACCATCTTGAGAACGCCCGAACTCGTCTGATCTCGGAAGCTAAGCAGGGTCGGGCCTGGTTAGTACTTGGATGGGAGACCGCCTGGGAATACCAGGTGCTGTAAGCTTTATGTAGTTTACTACCCTAATGTTCTAACCATTCAAATAGCCCAATTTTGGCAGCAGATTTCGCTTACGGCCATACCACCTTGAGAACGCCCGAACTCGTCTGATCTCGGAAGCTAAGCAGGGTCGGGCCTGGTTAGTACTTCGATGGGAGACCGCCTGGGAATACCAGGTGCTGTAAGCTTTATATAGTTTACTACCCTAATGTTCTAACCATTCAAATAGCCCAATTTTGGCAGCAGATTTCGCTTACGGCCATACCACCTTGAGAACGCCCGAACTCGTCTGATCTCGGAAGCTAAGCAGGGTCGGGCCTGGTTAGTACTTGGATGGGAGACCGCCTGGGAATACCAGGTGCTGTAAGCTTTATATAGTTTACTACCCTAATGTTTTAACTATTCAAATAGCCCAATTTTGGCAGCAGATTTCGCTTACGGCCATACCACCTTGAGAACGCCCGAACTCGTCTGATCTCGGAAGCTAAGCAGGGTCGGGCCTGGTTAGTACTTGGATGGGAGACCGCCTGGGAATACCAGGTGCTGTAAGCTTTATATAGTTTACTACCCTAATGTTCTAACCATTCAAATAGCCCAATTTTGGCAGCAGATTTCGCTTACGGCCATACCACCTTGAGAACGCCCGAACTCGTCTGATCTCGGAAGCTAAGCAGGGTCGGGCCTGGTTAGTACTTGGATGGGAGACCGCCTGGGAATACCAGGTGCTGTAAGCTTTATATAGTTTACTACCCTAATGTTTTAACTATTCAAATAGCCCAATTTTGGCAGCAGATTTCGCTTACGGCCATACCACCTTGAGAACGCCCGAACTCGTCTGATCTCGGAAGCTAAGCAGGGTCGGGCCTGGTTAGTACTTGGATGGGAGACCGCCTGGGAATACCAGGTGCTGTAAGCTTTATATAGTTTACTACCCTAATGTTTTAACTATTCAAATAGCCCAATTTTGGCAGCAGATTTCGCTTACGGCCATACCACCTTGAGAACGCCCGAACTCGTCTGATCTCGGAAGCTAAGCAGGGTCGGGCCTGGTTAGTACTTGGATGGGAGACCGCCTGGGAATACCAGGTGCTGTAAGCTTTATTGTTTAAAAAAAAAAAAAAAAAAAAGAGTCAATGAAATGTTTCAAAAATCCTAAATTGTCTTTTTTCCCCTCAAAATTCCTGAAATAGTCTCTCAGTTTCTTCAGAAAGCCTGAAAGAGTCTCTTTTTTTTCTTCTTCAAATAGCCCAATTTTGGCTGCAGATTTCGCTTACGGCCATACCACCTTGAGAACGCCCGAACTCGTCTGATCTCGGAAGCTAAGCAGGGTCGGGCCTGGTTAGTACTTGGATGGGAGACCGCCTGGGAATACCAGGTGCTGTAAGCTTTATGTAGTTTACTACCCTAATGTTCTAACCATTCAAATAGCCCAATTTTGGCAGCAGATTTCGCTTACGGCCATACCACCTTGAGAACGCCCGAACTCGTCTGATCTCGGAAGCTAAGCAGGGTCGGGCCTGGTTAGTACTTGGATGGGAGACCGCCTGGGAATACCAGGTGCTGTAAGCTTTATGTAGTTTACTACCCTAATGTTCTAACCATTCAAATAGCCCAATTTTGGCAGGAGATTTCGCTTACGACCATACCACCTTGAGAACGCCCGAACTCGTCTGATCTCGGAAGCTAAGCAGGGTCGGGCCTGGTTAGTACTTGGATGGGAGACCGCCTGGGAATACCAGGTGCTGTAAGCTTTATGTAGTTTACTACCCTAATGTTCTAACCATTCAAATAGCCCAATTTTGGCAGGAGATTTCGCTTACGACCATACCACCTTGAGAACGCCCGAACTCGTCTGATCTCGGAAGCTAAGCAGGGTCGGGCCTGGTTAGTACTTGGATGGGAGACCGCCTGGGAATACCAGGTGCTGTAAGCTTTATGTAGTTTACTACCCTAATGTTCTAACCATTCAAATAGCCCAATTTTGGCAGCAGATTTCGCTTACGGCCATACCACCTTGAGAACGCCCGAACTCGTCTGATCTCGGAAGCTAAGCAGGGTCGGGCCTGGTTAGTACTTGGATGGGAGACCGCCTGGGAATACCAGGTGCTGTAAGCTTTATATAGTTTACTACCCTAATGTTCTAACCATTCAAATAGCCCAATTTTGGCAGCAGATTTCGCTTACGGCCATACCACCTTGAGAACGCCCGAACTCGTCTGATCTCGGAAGCTAAGCAGGGTCGGGCCTGGTTAGTACTTGGATGGGAGACCGCCTGGGAATACCAGGTGCTCTAAGCTTTATATAGTTTACTACCCTAATGTTCTAACCATTCAAATAGCCCAATTTTGGCAGCAGATTTCGCTTACGGCCATACCACCTTGAGAACGCCCGAACTCGTCTGATCTCGGAAGCTAAGCAGGGTCGGGCCTGGTTAGTACTTGGATGGGAGACCGCCTGGGAATACCAGGTGCTGTAAGCTTTATGTAGTTTACTACCCTAATGTTCTAACCATTCAAATAGCCCAATTTTGGCAGCAGATTTCGCTTACGGCCATACCACCTTGAGAACGCCCGAACTCGTCTGATCTCGGAAGCTAAGCAGGGTCGGGCCTGGTTAGTACTTGGATGGGAGACCGCCTGGGAATACCAGGTGCTGTAAGCTTTATATAGTTTACTACCCTAATGTTTTAACTATTCAAATAGCCCAATTTTGGCAGCAGATTTCGCTTACGGCCATACCACCTTGAGAACGCCCGAACTCGTCTGATCTCGGAAGCTAAGCAGGGTCGGGCCTGGTTAGTACTTGGATGGGAGACCGCCTGGGAATACCAGGTGCTGTAAGCTTTATATAGTTTACTACCCTAATGTTCTAACCATTCAAATAGCCCAATTTTGGCAGCAGATTTCGCTTACGGCCATACCACCTTGAGAACGCCCGAACTCGTCTGATCTCGGAAGCTAAGCAGGGTCGGGCCTGGTTAGTACTTGGATGGGAGACCGCCTGGGAATACCAGGTGCTGTAAGCTTTATATAGTTTACTACCCTAATGTTCTAACCATTCAAATAGCCCAATTTTGGCAGCAGATTTCGCTTACGGCCATACCACCTTGAGAACGCCCGAACTCGTCTGATCTCGGAAGCTAAGCAGGGTCGGGCCTGGTTAGTACTTGGATGGGAGACCGCCTGGGAATACCAGGTGCTGTAAGCTTTATATAGTTTACTACCCTAATGTTTTAACTATTCAAATAGCCCAATTTTGGCAGCAGATTTCGCTTACGGCCATACCACCTTGAGAACGCCCGAACTCGTCTGATCTCGGAAGCTAAGCAGGGTCGGGCCTGGTTAGTACTTGGATGGGAGACCGCCTGGGAATACCAGGTGCTGTAAGCTTTATATAGTTTACTACCCTAATGTTCTAACCATTCAAATAGCCCAATTTTGGCAGCAGATTTCGCTTACGGCCATACCACCTTGAGAACGCCCGAACTCGTCTGATCTCGGAAGCTAAGCAGGGTCGGGCCTGGTTAGTACTTGGATGGGAGACCGCCTGGGAATACCAGGTGCTGTAAGCTTTATATAGTTTACTACCCTAATGTTTTAACTATTCAAATAGCCCAATTTTGGCAGCAGATTTCGCTTACGGCCATACCACCTTGAGAACGCCCGAACTCGTCTGATCTCGGAAGCTAAGCAGGGTCGGGCCTGGTTAGTACTTGGATGGGAGACCGCCTGGGAATACCAGGTGCTGTAAGCTTTATATAGTTTACTACCCTAATGTTCTAACCATTCAAATAGCCCAATTTTGGCAGCAGATTTCGCTTACGGCCATACCACCTTGAGAACGCCCGAACTCGTCTGATCTCGGAAGCTAAGCAGGGTCGGGCCTGGTTAGTACTTGGATGGGAGACCGCCTGGGAATACCAGGTGCTGTAAGCTTTATATAGTTTACTACCCTAATGTTTTAACTATTCAAATAGCCCAATTTTGGCAGCAGATTTCGCTTACGGCCATACCACCTTGAGAACGCCCGAACTCGTCTGATCTCGGAAGCTAAGCAGGGTCGGGCCTGGTTAGTACTTGGATGGGAGACCGCCTGGGAATACCAGGTGCTGTAAGCTTTATATAGTTTACTACCCTAATGTTCTAACCATTCAAATAGCCCAATTTTGGCAGCAGATTTCGCTTACGGCCATACCACCTTGAGAACGCCCGAACTCGTCTGATCTCGGAAGCTAAGCAGGGTCGGGCCTGGTTAGTACTTGGATGGGAGACCGCCTGGGAATACCAGGTGCTGTAAACTTTATATAGTTTACTACCCTAAGGTTTTAACTATTCAAATAGCCCAATTTTGGCAGCAGATTTCGCTTACGGCCATACCACCTTGAGAACGCCCGAACTCGTCTGATCTCGGAAGCTAAGCAGGGTCGGGCCTGGTTAGTACTTGGATGGGAGACCGCCTGGGAATACCAGGTGCTGTAAGCTTTATATAGTTTACTACCCTAATGTTTTAACTATTCAAATAGCCCAATTTTGGCAGCAGATTTCGCTTACGGCCATACCACCTTGAGAACGCCCGAACTCGTCTGATCTCGGAAGCTAAGCAGGGTCGGGCCTGGTTAGTACTTGGATGGGAGACCGCCTGGGAATACCAGGTGCTGTAAGCTTTATTGTTTAAAAAAAAAAAAAAAAAAAAAGAGTCAATGAAATGTTTCAAAAATCCTAAATTGTCTTTTTTCCCCTCAAAATTCCTGAAATAGTCTCTCAGTTTCTTCAGAAAGCCTGAAAGAGTCTCTTTTTTTTCTTCTTCAAATAGCCCAATTTTGGCTGCAGATTTCGCTTACGGCCATACCACCTTGAGAACGCCCGAACTCGTCTGATCTCGGAAGCTAAGCAGGGTCGGGCCTGGTTAGTACTTGGATGGGAGACCGCCTGGGAATACCAGGTGCTGTAAGCTTTATGTAGTTTACTACCCTAATGTTCTAACCATTCAAATAGCCCAATTTTGGCAGCAGATTTCGCTTACGGCCATACCACCTTGAGAACGCCCGAACTCGTCTGATCTCGGAAGCTAAGCAGGGTCGGGCCTGGTTAGTACTTGGATGGGAGACCGCCTGGGAATACCAGGTGCTGTAAGCTTTATATAGTTTACTACCCTAATGTTCTAACCATTCAAATAGCCCAATTTTGGCAGCAGATTTCGCTTACGGCCATACCACCTTGAGAACGCCCGAACTCGTCTGATCTCGGAAGCTAAGCAGGGTCGGGCCTGGTTAGTACTTGGATGGGAGACCGCCTGGGAATACCAGGTGCTGTAAGCTTTATGTAGTTTACTACCCTAATGTTTTAACTATTCAAATAGCCCAATTTTGGCAGCAGATTTCGCTTACGGCCATACCACCTTGAGAACGCCCGAACTCGTCTGATCTCGGAAGCTAAGCAGGGTCGGGCCTGGTTAGTACTTGGATGGGAGACCGCCTGGGAATACCAGGTGCTGTAAGCTTTATATAGTTTACTACCCTAATGTTCTAACCATTCAAATAGCCCAATTTTGGCAGCAGATTTCGCTTACGGCCATACCACCTTGAGAACGCCCGAACTCGTCTGATCTCGGAAGCTAAGCAGGGTCGGGCCTGGTTAGTACTTGGATGGGAGACCGCCTGGGAATACCAGGTGCTGTAAGCTTTATATAGTTTACTACCCTAATGTTTTAACTATTCAAATAGCCCAATTTTGGCAGCAGATTTCGCTTACGGCCATACCACCTTGAGAACGCCCGAACTCGTCTGATCTCGGAAGCTAAGCAGGGTCGGGCCTGGTTAGTACTTGGATGGGAGACCGCCTGGGAATACCAGGTGCTGTAAGCTTTATATAGTTTACTACCCTAATGTTCTAACCATTCAAATAGCCCAATTTTGGCAGCAGATTTCGCTTACGGCCATACCACCTTGAGAACGCCCGAACTCGTCTGATCTCGGAAGCTAAGCAGGGTCGGGCCTGGTTAGTACTTGGATGGGAGACCGCCTGGGAATACCAGGTGCTGTAAGCTTTATTGTTTAAAAAAAAAAAAAAAAAAAAAGAGTCAATGAAATGTTTCAAAAATCCTAAATTGTCTTTTTTCCCCTCAAAATTCCTGAAATAGTCTCTCAGTTTCTTCAGAAAGCCTGAAAGAGTCTCTTTTTTTTCTTCTTCAAATAGCCCAATTTTGGCTGCAGATTTCGCTTACGGCCATACCACCTTGAGAACGCCCGAACTCGTCTGATCTCGGAAGCTAAGCAGGGTCGGGCCTGGTTAGTACTTGGATGGGAGACCGCCTGGGAATACCAGGTGCTGTAAGCTTTATGTAGTTTACTACCCTAATGTTCTAACCATTCAAATAGCCCAATTTTGGCAGCAGATTTCGCTTACGGCCATACCACCTTGAGAACGCCCGAACTCGTCTGATCTCGGAAGCTAAGCAGGGTCGGGCCTGGTTAGTACTTGGATGGGAGACCGCCTGGGAATACCAGGTGCTGTAAGCTTTATGTAGTTTACTACCCTAATGTTCTAACCATTCAAATAGCCCAATTTTGGCAGGAGATTTCGCTTACGACCATACCACCTTGAGAACGCCCGAACTCGTCTGATCTCGGAAGCTAAGCAGGGTCGGGCCTGGTTAGTACTTGGATGGGAGACCGCCTGGGAATACCAGGTGCTGTAAGCTTTATGTAGTTTACTACCCTAATGTTCTAACCATTCAAATAGCCCAATTTTGGCAGGAGATTTCGCTTACGACCATACCACCTTGAGAACGCCCGAACTCGTCTGATCTCGGAAGCTAAGCAGGGTCGGGCCTGGTTAGTACTTGGATGGGAGACCGCCTGGGAATACCAGGTGCTGTAAGCTTTATGTAGTTTACTACCCTAATGTTCTAACCATTCAAATAGCCCAATTTTGGCAGCAGATTTCGCTTACGGCCATACCACCTTGAGAACGCCCGAACTCGTCTGATCTCGGAAGCTAAGCAGGGTCGGGCCTGGTTAGTACTTGGATGGGAGACCGCCTGGGAATACCAGGTGCTGTAAGCTTTATATAGTTTACTACCCTAATGTTCTAACCATTCAAATAGCCCAATTTTGGCAGCAGATTTCGCTTACGGCCATACCACCTTGAGAACGCCCGAACTCGTCTGATCTCGGAAGCTAAGCAGGGTCGGGCCTGGTTAGTACTTGGATGGGAGACCGCCTGGGAATACCAGGTGCTCTAAGCTTTATATAGTTTACTACCCTAATGTTCTAACCATTCAAATAGCCCAATTTTGGCAGCAGATTTCGCTTACGGCCATACCACCTTGAGAACGCCCGAACTCGTCTGATCTCGGAAGCTAAGCAGGGTCGGGCCTGGTTAGTACTTGGATGGGAGACCGCCTGGGAATACCAGGTGCTGTAAGCTTTATGTAGTTTACTACCCTAATGTTCTAACCATTCAAATAGCCCAATTTTGGCAGCAGATTTCGCTTACGGCCATACCACCTTGAGAACGCCCGAACTCGTCTGATCTCGGAAGCTAAGCAGGGTCGGGCCTGGTTAGTACTTGGATGGGAGACCGCCTGGGAATACCAGGTGCTGTAAGCTTTATATAGTTTACTACCCTAATGTTTTAACTATTCAAATAGCCCAATTTTGGCAGCAGATTTCGCTTACGGCCATACCACCTTGAGAACGCCCGAACTCGTCTGATCTCGGAAGCTAAGCAGGGTCGGGCCTGGTTAGTACTTGGATGGGAGACCGCCTGGGAATACCAGGTGCTGTAAGCTTTATATAGTTTACTACCCTAATGTTCTAACCATTCAAATAGCCCAATTTTGGCAGCAGATTTCGCTTACGGCCATACCACCTTGAGAACGCCCGAACTCGTCTGATCTCGGAAGCTAAGCAGGGTCGGGCCTGGTTAGTACTTGGATGGGAGACCGCCTGGGAATACCAGGTGCTGTAAGCTTTATATAGTTTACTACCCTAATGTTCTAACCATTCAAATAGCCCAATTTTGGCAGCAGATTTCGCTTACGGCCATACCACCTTGAGAACGCCCGAACTCGTCTGATCTCGGAAGCTAAGCAGGGTCGGGCCTGGTTAGTACTTGGATGGGAGACCGCCTGGGAATACCAGGTGCTGTAAGCTTTATATAGTTTACTACCCTAATGTTTTAACTATTCAAATAGCCCAATTTTGGCAGCAGATTTCGCTTACGGCCATACCACCTTGAGAACGCCCGAACTCGTCTGATCTCGGAAGCTAAGCAGGGTCGGGCCTGGTTAGTACTTGGATGGGAGACCGCCTGGGAATACCAGGTGCTGTAAGCTTTATATAGTTTACTACCCTAATGTTCTAACCATTCAAATAGCCCAATTTTGGCAGCAGATTTCGCTTACGGCCATACCACCTTGAGAACGCCCGAACTCGTCTGATCTCGGAAGCTAAGCAGGGTCGGGCCTGGTTAGTACTTGGATGGGAGACCGCCTGGGAATACCAGGTGCTGTAAGCTTTATATAGTTTACTACCCTAATGTTTTAACTATTCAAATAGCCCAATTTTGGCAGCAGATTTCGCTTACGGCCATACCACCTTGAGAACGCCCGAACTCGTCTGATCTCGGAAGCTAAGCAGGGTCGGGCCTGGTTAGTACTTGGATGGGAGACCGCCTGGGAATACCAGGTGCTGTAAGCTTTATATAGTTTACTACCCTAATGTTCTAACCATTCAAATAGCCCAATTTTGGCAGCAGATTTCGCTTACGGCCATACCACCTTGAGAACGCCCGAACTCGTCTGATCTCGGAAGCTAAGCAGGGTCGGGCCTGGTTAGTACTTGGATGGGAGACCGCCTGGGAATACCAGGTGCTGTAAGCTTTATATAGTTTACTACCCTAATGTTTTAACTATTCAAATAGCCCAATTTTGGCAGCAGATTTCGCTTACGGCCATACCACCTTGAGAACGCCCGAACTCGTCTGATCTCGGAAGCTAAGCAGGGTCGGGCCTGGTTAGTACTTGGATGGGAGACCGCCTGGGAATACCAGGTGCTGTAAGCTTTATATAGTTTACTACCCTAATGTTCTAACCATTCAAATAGCCCAATTTTGGCAGCAGATTTCGCTTACGGCCATACCACCTTGAGAACGCCCGAACTCGTCTGATCTCGGAAGCTAAGCAGGGTCGGGCCTGGTTAGTACTTGGATGGGAGACCGCCTGGGAATACCAGGTGCTGTAAACTTTATATAGTTTACTACCCTAAGGTTTTAACTATTCAAATAGCCCAATTTTGGCAGCAGATTTCGCTTACGGCCATACCACCTTGAGAACGCCCGAACTCGTCTGATCTCGGAAGCTAAGCAGGGTCGGGCCTGGTTAGTACTTGGATGGGAGACCGCCTGGGAATACCAGGTGCTGTAAGCTTTATATAGTTTACTACCCTAATGTTTTAACTATTCAAATAGCCCAATTTTGGCAGCAGATTTCGCTTACGGCCATACCACCTTGAGAACGCCCGAACTCGTCTGATCTCGGAAGCTAAGCAGGGTCGGGCCTGGTTAGTACTTGGATGGGAGACCGCCTGGGAATACCAGGTGCTGTAAGCTTTATTGTTTAAAAAAAAAAAAAAAAAAAAAGAGTCAATGAAATGTTTCAAAAATCCTAAATTGTCTTTTTTCCCCTCAAAATTCCTGAAATAGTCTCTCAGTTTCTTCAGAAAGCCTGAAAGAGTCTCTTTTTTTTCTTCTTCAAATAGCCCAATTTTGGCTGCAGATTTCGCTTACGGCCATACCACCTTGAGAACGCCCGAACTCGTCTGATCTCGGAAGCTAAGCAGGGTCGGGCCTGGTTAGTACTTGGATGGGAGACCGCCTGGGAATACCAGGTGCTGTAAGCTTTATGTAGTTTACTACCCTAATGTTCTAACCATTCAAATAGCCCAATTTTGGCAGCAGATTTCGCTTACGGCCATACCACCTTGAGAACGCCCGAACTCGTCTGATCTCGGAAGCTAAGCAGGGTCGGGCCTGGTTAGTACTTGGATGGGAGACCGCCTGGGAATACCAGGTGCTGTAAGCTTTATATAGTTTACTACCCTAATGTTCTAACCATTCAAATAGCCCAATTTTGGCAGCAGATTTCGCTTACGGCCATACCACCTTGAGAACGCCCGAACTCGTCTGATCTCGGAAGCTAAGCAGGGTCGGGCCTGGTTAGTACTTGGATGGGAGACCGCCTGGGAATACCAGGTGCTGTAAGCTTTATGTAGTTTACTACCCTAATGTTTTAACTATTCAAATAGCCCAATTTTGGCAGCAGATTTCGCTTACGGCCATACCACCTTGAGAACGCCCGAACTCGTCTGATCTCGGAAGCTAAGCAGGGTCGGGCCTGGTTAGTACTTGGATGGGAGACCGCCTGGGAATACCAGGTGCTGTAAGCTTTATATAGTTTACTACCCTAATGTTCTAACCATTCAAATAGCCCAATTTTGGCAGCAGATTTCGCTTACGGCCATACCACCTTGAGAACGCCCGAACTCGTCTGATCTCGGAAGCTAAGCAGGGTCGGGCCTGGTTAGTACTTGGATGGGAGACCGCCTGGGAATACCAGGTGCTGTAAGCTTTATATAGTTTACTACCCTAATGTTTTAACTATTCAAATAGCCCAATTTTGGCAGCAGATTTCGCTTACGGCCATACCACCTTGAGAACGCCCGAACTCGTCTGATCTCGGAAGCTAAGCAGGGTCGGGCCTGGTTAGTACTTGGATGGGAGACCGCCTGGGAATACCAGGTGCTGTAAGCTTTATATAGTTTACTACCCTAATGTTCTAACCATTCAAATAGCCCAATTTTGGCAGCAGATTTCGCTTACGGCCATACCACCTTGAGAACGCCCGAACTCGTCTGATCTCGGAAGCTAAGCAGGGTCGGGCCTGGTTAGTACTTGGATGGGAGACCGCCTGGGAATACCAGGTGCTGTAAGCTTTATATAGTTTACTACCCTAATGTTTTAACTATTCAAATAGCCCAATTTTGGCAGCAGATTTCGCTTACGGCCATACCACCTTGAGAACGCCCGAACTCGTCTGATCTCGGAAGCTAAGCAGGGTCGGGCCTGGTTAGTACTTGGATGGGAGACCGCCTGGGAATACCAGGTGCTGTAAGCTTTATATAGTTTACTACCCTAATGTTTTAACTATTCAAATAGCCCAATTTTGGCAGCAGATTTCGCTTACGGCCATACCACCTTGAGAACGCCCGAACTCGTCTGATCTCGGAAGCTAAGCAGGGTCGGGCCTGGTTAGTACTTGGATGGGAGACCGCCTGGGAATACCAGGTGCTGTAAGCTTTATTGTTTAAAAAAAAAAAAAAAAAAAAAAGAGTCAATGAAATGTTTCAAAAATCCTAAATTGTCTTTTTTCCCCTCAAAATTCCTGAAATAGTCTCTCAGTTTCTTCAGAAAGCCTGAAAGAGTCTCTTTTTTTTCTTCTTCAAATAGCCCAATTTTGGCTGCAGATTTCGCTTACGGCCATACCACCTTGAGAACGCCCGAACTCGTCTGATCTCGGAAGCTAAGCAGGGTCGGGCCTGGTTAGTACTTGGATGGGAGACCGCCTGGGAATACCAGGTGCTGTAAGCTTTATGTAGTTTACTACCCTAATGTTCTAACCATTCAAATAGCCCAATTTTGGCAGCAGATTTCGCTTACGGCCATACCACCTTGAGAACGCCCGAACTCGTCTGATCTCGGAAGCTAAGCAGGGTCGGGCCTGGTTAGTACTTGGATGGGAGACCGCCTGGGAATACCAGGTGCTGTAAGCTTTATGTAGTTTACTACCCTAATGTTCTAACCATTCAAATAGCCCAATTTTGGCAGGAGATTTCGCTTACGACCATACCACCTTGAGAACGCCCGAACTCGTCTGATCTCGGAAGCTAAGCAGGGTCGGGCCTGGTTAGTACTTGGATGGGAGACCGCCTGGGAATACCAGGTGCTGTAAGCTTTATGTAGTTTACTACCCTAATGTTCTAACCATTCAAATAGCCCAATTTTGGCAGGAGATTTCGCTTACGACCATACCACCTTGAGAACGCCCGAACTCGTCTGATCTCGGAAGCTAAGCAGGGTCGGGCCTGGTTAGTACTTGGATGGGAGACCGCCTGGGAATACCAGGTGCTGTAAGCTTTATGTAGTTTACTACCCTAATGTTCTAACCATTCAAATAGCCCAATTTTGGCAGCAGATTTCGCTTACGGCCATACCACCTTGAGAACGCCCGAACTCGTCTGATCTCGGAAGCTAAGCAGGGTCGGGCCTGGTTAGTACTTGGATGGGAGACCGCCTGGGAATACCAGGTGCTGTAAGCTTTATATAGTTTACTACCCTAATGTTCTAACCATTCAAATAGCCCAATTTTGGCAGCAGATTTCGCTTACGGCCATACCACCTTGAGAACGCCCGAACTCGTCTGATCTCGGAAGCTAAGCAGGGTCGGGCCTGGTTAGTACTTGGATGGGAGACCGCCTGGGAATACCAGGTGCTGTAAGCTTTATATAGTTTACTACCCTAATGTTCTAACCATTCAAATAGCCCAATTTTGGCAGCAGATTTCGCTTACGGCCATACCACCTTGAGAACGCCCGAACTCGTCTGATCTCGGAAGCTAAGCAGGGTCGGGCCTGGTTAGTACTTGGATGGGAGACCGCCTGGGAATACCAGGTGCTGTAAGCTTTATGTAGTTTACTACCCTAATGTTCTAACCATTCAAATAGCCCAATTTTGGCAGCAGATTTCGCTTACGGCCATACCACCTTGAGAACGCCCGAACTCGTCTGATCTCGGAAGCTAAGCAGGGTCGGGCCTGGTTAGTACTTGGATGGGAGACCGCCTGGGAATACCAGGTGCTGTAAGCTTTATATAGTTTACTACCCTAATGTTTTAACTATTCAAATAGCCCAATTTTGGCAGCAGATTTCGCTTACGGCCATACCACCTTGAGAACGCCCGAACTCGTCTGATCTCGGAAGCTAAGCAGGGTCGGGCCTGGTTAGTACTTGGATGGGAGACCGCCTGGGAATACCAGGTGCTGTAAGCTTTATATAGTTTACTACCCTAATGTTCTAACCATTCAAATAGCCCAATTTTGGCAGCAGATTTCGCTTACGGCCATACCACCTTGAGAACGCCCGAACTCGTCTGATCTCGGAAGCTAAGCAGGGTCGGGCCTGGTTAGTACTTGGATGGGAGACCGCCTGGGAATACCAGGTGCTGTAAGCTTTATATAGTTTACTACCCTAATGTTCTAACCATTCAAATAGCCCAATTTTGGCAGCAGATTTCGCTTACGGCCATACCACCTTGAGAACGCCCGAACTCGTCTGATCTCGGAAGCTAAGCAGGGTCGGGCCTGGTTAGTACTTGGATGGGAGACCGCCTGGGAATACCAGGTGCTGTAAGCTTTATATAGTTTACTACCCTAATGTTTTAACTATTCAAATAGCCCAATTTTGGCAGCAGATTTCGCTTACGGCCATACCACCTTGAGAACGCCCGAACTCGTCTGATCTCGGAAGCTAAGCAGGGTCGGGCCTGGTTAGTACTTGGATGGGAGACCGCCTGGGAATACCAGGTGCTGTAAGCTTTATTGTTTAAAAAAAAAAAAAAAAAAAAAGAGTCAATGAAATGTTTCAAAAATCCTAAATTGTCTTTTTTCCCCTCAAAATTCCTGAAATAGTCTCTCAGTTTCTTCAGAAAGCCTGAAAGAGTCTCTTTTTTTTTCTTCTTCAAATAGCCCAATTTTGGCTGCAGATTTCGCTTACGGCCATACCATCTTGAGAACGCCCGAACTCGTCTGATCTCGGAAGCTAAGCAGGGTCGGGCCTGGTTAGTACTTGGATGGGAGACCGCCTGGGAATACCAGGTGCTGTAAGCTTTATGTAGTTTACTACCCTAATGTTCTAACCATTCAAATAGCCCAATTTTGGCAGCAGATTTCGCTTACGGCCATACCACCTTGAGAACGCCCGAACTCGTCTGATCTCGGAAGCTAAGCAGGGTCGGGCCTGGTTAGTACTTCGATGGGAGACCGCCTGGGAATACCAGGTGCTGTAAGCTTTATATAGTTTACTACCCTAATGTTCTAACCATTCAAATAGCCCAATTTTGGCAGCAGATTTCGCTTACGGCCATACCACCTTGAGAACGCCCGAACTCGTCTGATCTCGGAAGCTAAGCAGGGTCGGGCCTGGTTAGTACTTGGATGGGAGACCGCCTGGGAATACCAGGTGCTGTAAGCTTTATATAGTTTACTACCCTAATGTTTTAACTATTCAAATAGCCCAATTTTGGCAGCAGATTTCGCTTACGGCCATACCACCTTGAGAACGCCCGAACTCGTCTGATCTCGGAAGCTAAGCAGGGTCGGGCCTGGTTAGTACTTGGATGGGAGACCGCCTGGGAATACCAGGTGCTGTAAGCTTTATATAGTTTACTACCCTAATGTTCTAACCATTCAAATAGCCCAATTTTGGCAGCAGATTTCGCTTACGGCCATACCACCTTGAGAACGCCCGAACTCGTCTGATCTCGGAAGCTAAGCAGGGTCGGGCCTGGTTAGTACTTGGATGGGAGACCGCCTGGGAATACCAGGTGCTGTAAGCTTTATATAGTTTACTACCCTAATGTTTTAACTATTCAAATAGCCCAATTTTGGCAGCAGATTTCGCTTACGGCCATACCACCTTGAGAACGCCCGAACTCGTCTGATCTCGGAAGCTAAGCAGGGTCGGGCCTGGTTAGTACTTGGATGGGAGACCGCCTGGGAATACCAGGTGCTGTAAGCTTTATATAGTTTACTACCCTAATGTTTTAACTATTCAAATAGCCCAATTTTGGCAGCAGATTTCGCTTACGGCCATACCACCTTGAGAACGCCCGAACTCGTCTGATCTCGGAAGCTAAGCAGGGTCGGGCCTGGTTAGTACTTGGATGGGAGACCGCCTGGGAATACCAGGTGCTGTAAGCTTTATTGTTTAAAAAAAAAAAAAAAAAAAAAGAGTCAATGAAATGTTTCAAAAATCCTAAATTGTCTTTTTTCCCCTCAAAATTCCTGAAATAGTCTCTCAGTTTCTTCAGAAAGCCTGAAAGAGTCTCTTTTTTTTCTTCTTCAAATAGCCCAATTTTGGCTGCAGATTTCGCTTACGGCCATACCACCTTGAGAACGCCCGAACTCGTCTGATCTCGGAAGCTAAGCAGGGTCGGGCCTGGTTAGTACTTGGATGGGAGACCGCCTGGGAATACCAGGTGCTGTAAGCTTTATGTAGTTTACTACCCTAATGTTCTAACCATTCAAATAGCCCAATTTTGGCAGCAGATTTCGCTTACGGCCATACCACCTTGAGAACGCCCGAACTCGTCTGATCTCGGAAGCTAAGCAGGGTCGGGCCTGGTTAGTACTTGGATGGGAGACCGCCTGGGAATACCAGGTGCTGTAAGCTTTATGTAGTTTACTACCCTAATGTTCTAACCATTCAAATAGCCCAATTTTGGCAGGAGATTTCGCTTACGACCATACCACCTTGAGAACGCCCGAACTCGTCTGATCTCGGAAGCTAAGCAGGGTCGGGCCTGGTTAGTACTTGGATGGGAGACCGCCTGGGAATACCAGGTGCTGTAAGCTTTATGTAGTTTACTACCCTAATGTTCTAACCATTCAAATAGCCCAATTTTGGCAGGAGATTTCGTTTACGACCATACCACCTTGAGAACGCCCGAACTCGTCTGATCTCGGAAGCTAAGCAGGGTCGGGCCTGGTTAGTACTTGGATGGGAGACCGCCTGGGAATACCAGGTGCTGTAAGCTTTATGTAGTTTACTACCCTAATGTTCTAACCATTCAAATAGCCCAATTTTGGCAGCAGATTTCGCTTACGGCCATACCACCTTGAGAACGCCCGAACTCGTCTGATCTCGGAAGCTAAGCAGGGTCGGGCCTGGTTAGTACTTGGATGGGAGACCGCCTGGGAATACCAGGTGCTGTAAGCTTTATATAGTTTACTACCCTAATGTTCTAACCATTCAAATAGCCCAATTTTGGCAGCAGATTTCGCTTACGGCCATACCACCTTGAGAACGCCCGAACTCGTCTGATCTCGGAAGCTAAGCAGGGTCGGGCCTGGTTAGTACTTGGATGGGAGACCGCCTGGGAATACCAGGTGCTGTAAGCTTTATATAGTTTACTACCCTAATGTTCTAACCATTCAAATAGCCCAATTTTGGCAGCAGATTTCGCTTACGGCCATACCACCTTGAGAACGCCCGAACTCGTCTGATCTCGGAAGCTAAGCAGGGTCGGGCCTGGTTAGTACTTGGATGGGAGACCGCCTGGGAATACCAGGTGCTGTAAGCTTTATGTAGTTTACTACCCTAATGTTCTAACCATTCAAATAGCCCAATTTTGGCAGCAGATTTCGCTTACGGCCATACCACCTTGAGAACGCCCGAACTCGTCTGATCTCGGAAGCTAAGCAGGGTCGGGCCTGGTTAGTACTTGGATGGGAGACCGCCTGGGAATACCAGGTGCTGTAAGCTTTATATAGTTTACTACCCTAATGTTTTAACTATTCAAATAGCCCAATTTTGGCAGCAGATTTCGCTTACGGCCATACCACCTTGAGAACGCCCGAACTCGTCTGATCTCGGAAGCTAAGCAGGGTCGGGCCTGGTTAGTACTTGGATGGGAGACCGCCTGGGAATACCAGGTGCTGTAAGCTTTATATAGTTTACTACCCTAATGTTCTAACCATTCAAATAGCCCAATTTTGGCAGCAGATTTCGCTTACGGCCATACCACCTTGAGAACGCCCGAACTCGTCTGATCTCGGAAGCTAAGCAGGGTCGGGCCTGGTTAGTACTTGGATGGGAGACCGCCTGGGAATACCAGGTGCTGTAAGCTTTATATAGTTTACTACCCTAATGTTCTAACCATTCAAATAGCCCAATTTTGGCAGCAGATTTCGCTTACGGCCATACCACCTTGAGAACGCCCGAACTCGTCTGATCTCGGAAGCTAAGCAGGGTCGGGCCTGGTTAGTACTTGGATGGGAGACCGCCTGGGAATACCAGGTGCTGTAAGCTTTATATAGTTTACTACCCTAATGTTTTAACTATTCAAATAGCCCAATTTTGGCAGCAGATTTCGCTTACGGCCATACCACCTTGAGAACGCCCGAACTCGTCTGATCTCGGAAGCTAAGCAGGGTCGGGCCTGGTTAGTACTTGGATGGGAGACCGCCTGGGAATACCAGGTGCTGTAAGCTTTATATAGTTTACTACCCTAATGTTCTAACCATTCAAATAGCCCAATTTTGGCAGCAGATTTCGCTTACGGCCATACCACCTTGAGAACGCCCGAACTCGTCTGATCTCGGAAGCTAAGCAGGGTCGGGCCTGGTTAGTACTTGGATGGGAGACCGCCTGGGAATACCAGGTGCTGTAAGCTTTATATAGTTTACTACCCTAATGTTTTAACTATTCAAATAGCCCAATTTTGGCAGCAGATTTCGCTTACGGCCATACCACCTTGAGAACGCCCGAACTCGTCTGATCTCGGAAGCTAAGCAGGGTCGGGCCTGGTTAGTACTTGGATGGGAGACCGCCTGGGAATACCAGGTGCTGTAAGCTTTATTGTTTAAAAAAAAAAAAAAAAAAAAAGAGTCAATGAAATGTTTCAAAAATCCTAAATTGTCTTTTTTCCCCTCAAAATTCCTGAAATAGTCTCTCAGTTTCTTCAGAAAGCCTGAAAGAGTCTCTTTTTTTTTCTTCTTCAAATAGCCCAATTTTGGCAGGAGATTTCGCTTACGACCATACCACCTTGAGAACGCCCGAACTCGTCTGATCTCGGAAGCTAAGCAGGGTCGGGCCTGGTTAGTACTTGGATGGGAGACCGCCTGGGAATACCAGGTGCTGTAAGCTTTATGTAGTTTACTACCCTAATGTTCTAACCATTCAAATAGCCCAATTTTGGCAACAGATTTCGCTTACGGCCATACCACCTTGAGAACGCCCGAACTCGTCTGATCTCGGAAGCTAAGCAGGGTCGGGCCTGGTTAGTACTTGGATGGGAGACCGCCTGGGAATACCAGGTGCTGTAAGCTTTATATAGTTTACTACCCTAATGTTCTAACCATTCAAATAGCCCAATTTTGGCAGCAGATTTCGCTTACGGCCATACCACCTTGAGAACGCCCGAACTCGTCTGATCTCGGAAGCTAAGCAGGGTCGGGCCTGGTTAGTACTTGGATGGGAGACCGCCTGGGAATACCAGGTGCTGTAAGCTTTATATAGTTTACTACCCTAATGTTTTAACTATTCAAATAGCCCAATTTTGGCAGCAGATTTCGCTTACGGCCATACCACCTTGAGAACGCCCGAACTCGTCTGATCTCGGAAGCTAAGCAGGGTCGGGCCTGGTTAGTACTTGGATGGGAGACCGCCTGGGAATACCAGGTGCTGTAAGCTTTATATAGTTTACTACCCTAATGTTCTAACCATTCAAATAGCCCAATTTTGGCAGCAGATTTCGCTTACGGCCATACCACCTTGAGAACGCCCGAACTCGTCTGATCTCGGAAGCTAAGCAGGGTCGGGCCTGGTTAGTACTTGGATGGGAGACCGCCTGGGAATAGCAGGTGCTGTAAGCTTTATATAGTTTACTACCCTAATGTTTCAACTATTCAAATAGCCCAATTTTGGCAGCAGATTTCGCTTACGGCCATACCACCTTGAGAACGCCCGAACTCGTCTGATCTCGGAAGCTAGGCAGGGTCGGGCCTGGTTAGTACTTGGATGGGAGACCGCCTGGGAATAGCAGGTGCTGTAAGCTTTATATAGTTTACTACCCTAATGTTTTAACTATTCAAATAGCCCAATTTTGGCAGCAGATTTCGCTTACGGCCATACCACCTTGAGAACGCCCGAACTCGTCTGATCTCGGAAGCTAAGCAGGGTCGGGCCTGGTTAGTACTTGGATGGGAGACCGCCTGGGAATACCAGGTGCTGTAAGCTTTATATAGTTTACTACCCTAATGTTCTAACCATTCAAATAGCCCAATTTTGGCAGCAGATTTCGCTTACGGCCATACCACCTTGAGAACGCCCGAACTCGTCTGATCTCGGAAGCTAAGCAGGGTCGGGCCTGGTTAGTACTTGGATGGGAGACCGCCTGGGAATACCAGGTGCTGTAAGCTTTATATAGTTTACTACCCTAATGTTTTAACTATTCAAATAGCCCAATTTTGGCAGCAGATTTCGCTTACGGCCATACCACCTTGAGAACGCCCGAACTCGTCTGATCTCGGAAGCTAAGCAGGGTCGGGCCTGGTTAGTACTTGGATGGGAGACCGCCTGGGAATACCAAGTGCTGTAAGCTTTATTGTTTAAAAAAAAAAAAAAGAGTCAATGAAATGTTTCAAAAATCCTAAATTGTCTTTTTTCCCCTCAAAATTCCTGAAATAGTCTCTCAGTTTCTTCAGAAAGCCTGAAAGAGTCTCTTTTTTTTCTTCTTCAAATAGCCCAATTTTGGCTGCAGATTTCGCTTACGGCCATACCACCTTGAGAACGCCCGAACTCGTCTGATCTCGGAAGCTAAGCAGGGTCGGGCCTGGTTAGTACTTGGATGGGAGACCGCCTGGGAATACCAGGTGCTGTAAGCTTTATGTAGTTTACTACCCTAATGTTCTAACCATTCAAATAGCCCAATTTTGGCAGCAGATTTCGCTTACGGCCATACCACCTTGAGAACGCCCGAACTCGTCTGATCTCGGAAGCTAAGCAGGGTCGGGCCTGGTTAGTACTTGGATGGGAGACCGCCTGGGAATACCAGGTGCTGTAAGCTTTATGTAGTTTACTACCCTAATGTTCTAACCATTCAAATAGCCCAATTTTGGCAGGAGATTTCGCTTACGACCATACCACCTTGAGAACGCCCGAACTCGTCTGATCTCGGAAGCTAAGCAGGGTCGGGCCTGGTTAGTACTTGGATGGGAGACCGCCTGGGAATACCAGGTGCTGTAAGCTTTATGTAGTTTACTACCCTAATGTTCTAACCATTCAAATAGCCCAATTTTGGCAGCAGATTTCGCTTACGGCCATACCACCTTGAGAACGCCCGAACTCGTCTGATCTCGGAAGCTAAGCAGGGTCGGGCCTGGTTAGTACTTGGATGGGAGACCGCCTGTGAATACCAGGTGCTGTAAGCTTTATATAGTTTACTACCCTAATGTTCTAACCATTCAAATAGCCCAATTTTGGCAGCAGATTTCGCTTACGGCCATACCACCTTGAGAACGCCCGAACTCGTCTGGTCTCGGAAGCTAAGCAGGGTCGGGCCTGGTTAGTACTTGGATGGGAGACCGCCTGGGAATACCAGGTGCTGTAAGCTTTATATAGTTTACTACCCTAATGTTCTAACCATTCAAATAGCCCAATTTTGGCAGCAGATTTCGCTTACGGCCATACCACCTTGAGAACGCCCGAACTCGTCTGATCTCGGAAGCTAAGCAGGGTCGGGCCTGGTTAGTACTTGGATGGGAGACCGCCTGGGAATACCAGGTGCTGTAAGCTTTATATAGTTTACTACCCTAATGTTCTAACCATTCAAATAGCCCAATTTTGGCAGCAGATTTCGCTTACGGCCATACCACCTTGAGAACGCCCGAACTCGTCTGATCTCGGAAGCTAAGCAGGGTCGGGCCTGGTTAGTACTTGGATGGGAGACCGCCTGGGAATACCAGGTGCTGTAAGCTTTATATAGTTTACTACCCTAATGTTTTAACTATTCAAATAGCCCAATTTTGGCAGCAGATTTCGCTTACGGCCATACCACCTTGAGAACGCCCGAACTCGTCTGATCTCGGAAGCTAAGCAGGGTCGGGCCTGGTTAGTACTTGGATGGGAGACCGCCTGGGAATACCAGGTGCTGTAAGCTTTATATAGTTTACTACCCTAATGTTCTAACCATTCAAATAGCCCAATTTTGGCAGCAGATTTCGCTTACGGCCATACCACCTTGAGAACGCCCGAACTCGTCTGATCTCGGAAGCTAAGCAGGGTCGGGCCTGGTTAGTACTTGGATGGGAGACCGCCTGGGAATACCAGGTGCTGTAAGCTTTATATAGTTTACTACCCTAATGTTTTAACTATTCAAATAGCCCAATTTTGGCAGCAGATTTCGCTTACGGCCATACCACCTTGAGAACGCCCGAACTCGTCTGATCTCGGAAGCTAAGCAGGGTCGGGCCTGGTTAGTACTTGGATGGGAGACCGCCTGGGAATACCAGGTGCTGTAAGCTTTATATAGTTTACTACCCTAATGTTCTAACCATTCAAATAGCCCAATTTTGGCAGCAGATTTCGCTTACGGCCATACCACCTTGAGAACGCCCGAACTCGTCTGATCTCGGAAGCTAAGCAGGGTCGGGCCTGGTTAGTACTTGGATGGGAGACCGCCTGGGAATACCAGGTGCTGTAAGCTTTATATAGTTTACTACCCTAATGTTTTAACTATTCAAATAGCCCAATTTTGGCAGCAGATTTCGCTTACGGCCATACCACCTTGAGAACGCCCGAACTCGTCTGATCTCGGAAGCTAAGCAGGGTCGGGCCTGGTTAGTACTTGGATGGGAGACCGCCTGGGAATACCAGGTGCTGTAAGCTTTATTGTTTAAAAAAAAAAAAAAAAAAAAGAGTCAATGAAATGTTTCAAAAATCCTAAATTGTCTTTTTTCCCCTCAAAATTCCTGAAATAGTCTCTCAGTTTCTTCAGAAAGCCTGAAAGAGTCTCTTTTTTTTCTTCTTCAAATAGCCCAATTTTGGCTGCAGATTTCGCTTACGGCCATACCACCTTGAGAACGCCCGAACTCGTCTGATCTCGGAAGCTAAGCAGGGTCGGGCCTGGTTAGTACTTGGATGGGAGACCGCCTGGGAATACCAGGTGCTGTAAGCTTTATGTAGTTTACTACCCTAATGTTCTAATCATTCAAATAGCCCAATTTTGGCAGCAGATTTCGCTTACGGCCATACCACCTTGAGAACGCCCGAACTCGTCTGATCTCGGAAGCTAAGCAGGGTCGGGCCTGGTTAGTACTTGGATGGGAGACCGCCTGGGAATACCAGGTGCTGTAAGCTTTATGTAGTTTACTACCCTAATGTTCTAACCATTCAAATAGCCCAATTTTGGCAGGAGATTTCGCTTACGACCATACCACCTTGAGAACGCCCGAACTCGTCTGATCTCGGAAGCTAAGCAGGGTCGGGCCTGGTTAGTACTTGGATGGGAGACCGCCTGGGAATACCAGGTGCTGTAAGCTTTATGTAGTTTACTACCCTAATGTTCTAACCATTCAAATAGCCCAATTTTGGCAGCAGATTTCGCTTACGGCCATACCACCTTGAGAACGCCCGAACTCGTCTGATCTCGGAAGCTAAGCAGGGTCGGGCCTGGTTAGTACTTGGATGGGAGACCGCCTGGGAATACCAGGTGCTGTAAGCTTTATATAGTTTACTACCCTAATGTTCTAACCATTCAAATAGCCCAATTTTGGCAGCAGATTTCGCTTACGGCCATACCACCTTGAGAACGCCCGAACTCGTCTGATCTCGGAAGCTAAGCAGGGTCGGGCCTGGTTAGTACTTGGATGGGAGACCGCCTGGGAATACCAGGTGCTGTAAGCTTTATATAGTTTACTACCCTAATGTTTTAACTATTCAAATAGCCCAATTTTGGCAGCAGATTTCGCTTACGGCCATACCACCTTGAGAACGCCCGAACTCGTCTGATCTCGGAAGCTAAGCAGGGTCGGGCCTGGTTAGTACTTGGATGGGAGACCGCCTGGGAATACCAGGTGCTGTAAGCTTTATTGTTTAAAAAAAAAAAAAAAAAAAAAAGAGTCAATGAAATGTTTCAAAAATCCTAAATTGTCTTTTTTCCCCTCAAAATTCCTGAAATAGTCTCTCAGTTTCTTCAGAAAGCCTGAAAGAGTCTCTTTTTTTTCTTCTTCAAATAGCCCAATTTTGGCTGCAGATTTCGCTTACGGCCATACCACCTTGAGAACGCCCGAACTCGTCTGATCTCGGAAGCTAAGCAGGGTCGGGCCTGGTTAGTACTTGGATGGGAGACCGCCTGGGAATACCAGGTGCTGTAAGCTTTATGTAGTTTACTACCCTAATGTTCTAATCATTCAAATAGCCCAATTTTGGCAGCAGATTTCGCTTACGGCCATACCACCTTGAGAACGCCCGAACTCGTCTGATCTCGGAAGCTAAGCAGGGTCGGGCCTGGTTAGTACTTGGATGGGAGACCGCCTGGGAATACCAGGTGCTGTAAGCTTTATGTAGTTTACTACCCTAATGTTCTAACCATTCAAATAGCCCAATTTTGGCAGGAGATTTCGCTTACGACCATACCACCTTGAGAACGCCCGAACTCGTCTGATCTCGGAAGCTAAGCAGGGTCGGGCCTGGTTAGTACTTGGATGGGAGACCGCCTGGGAATACCAGGTGCTGTAAGCTTTATGTAGTTTACTACCCTAATGTTCTAACCATTCAAATAGCCCAATTTTGGCAGCAGATTTCGCTTACGGCCATACCACCTTGAGAACGCCCGAACTCGTCTGATCTCGGAAGCTAAGCAGGGTCGGGCCTGGTTAGTACTTGGATGGGAGACCGCCTGGGAATACCAGGTGCTGTAAGCTTTATTGTTTAAAAAAAAAAAAAAAAAAAAAGAGTCAATGAAATGTTTCAAAAATCCTAAATTGTCTTTTTTCCCCTCAAAATTCCTGAAATAGTCTCTCAGTTTCTTCAGAAAGCCTGAAAGAGTCTCTTTTTTTTCTTCTTCAAATAGCCCAATTTTGGCTGCAGATTTCGCTTACGGCCATACCACCTTGAGAACGCCCGAACTCGTCTCATCTCGGAAGCTAAGCAGGGTCGGGCCTGGTTAGTACTTGGATGGGAGACCGCCTGGGAATACCAGGTGCTGTAAGCTTTATGTAGTTTACTACCCTAATGTTCTAACCATTCAAATAGCCCAATTTTGGCAGCAGATTTCGCTTACGGCCATACCACCTTGAGAACGCCCGAACTCGTCTGATCTCGGAAGCTAAGCAGGGTCGGGCCTGGTTAGTACTTGGATGGGAGACCGCCTGGGAATACCAGGTGCTGTAAGCTTTATGTAGTTTACTACCCTAATGTTCTAACCATTCAAATAGCCCAATTTTGGCAGGAGATTTCGCTTACGACCATACCACCTTGAGAACGCCCGAACTCGTCTGATCTCGGAAGCTAAGCAGGGTCGGGCCTGGTTAGTACTTGGATGGGAGACCGCCTGGGAATACCAGGTGCTGTAAGCTTTATGTAGTTTACTACCCTAATGTTCTAACCATTCAAATAGCCCAATTTTGGCAACAGATTTCGCTTACGGCCATACCACCTTGAGAACGCCCGAACTCGTCTGATCTCGGAAGCTAAGCAGGGTCGGGCCTGGTTAGTACTTGGATGGGAGACCGCCTGGGAATACCAGGTGCTGTAAGCTTTATATAGTTTACTACCCTAATGTTCTAACCATTCAAATAGCCCAATTTTGGCAGCAGATTTCGCTTACGGCCATACCACCTTGAGAACGCCCGAACTCGTCTGATCTCGGAAGCTAAGCAGGGTCGGGCCTGGTTAGTACTTGGATGGGAGACCGCCTGGGAATACCAGGTGCTGTAAGCTTTATATAGTTTACTACCCTAATGTTTTAACTATTCAAATAGCCCAATTTTGGCAGCAGATTTCGCTTACGGCCATACCACCTTGAGAACGCCCGAACTCGTCTGATCTCGGAAGCTAAGCAGGGTCGGGCCTGGTTAGTACTTGGATGGGAGACCGCCTGGGAATACCAGGTGCTGTAAGCTTTATATAGTTTACTACCCTAATGTTCTAACCATTCAAATAGCCCAATTTTGGCAGCAGATTTCGCTTACGGCCATACCACCTTGAGAACGCCCGAACTCGTCTGATCTCGGAAGCTAAGCAGGGTCGGGCCTGGTTAGTACTTGGATGGGAGACCGCCTGGGAATAGCAGGTGCTGTAAGCTTTATATAGTTTACTACCCTAATGTTTCAACTATTCAAATAGCCCAATTTTGGCAGCAGATTTCGCTTACGGCCATACCACCTTGAGAACGCCCGAACTCGTCTGATCTCGGAAGCTAGGCAGGGTCGGGCCTGGTTAGTACTTGGATGGGAGACCGCCTGGGAATAGCAGGTGCTGTAAGCTTTATATAGTTTACTACCCTAATGTTTTAACTATTCAAATAGCCCAATTTTGGCAGCAGATTTCGCTTACGGCCATACCACCTTGAGAACGCCCGAACTCGTCTGATCTCGGAAGCTAAGCAGGGTCGGGCCTGGTTAGTACTTGGATGGGAGACCGCCTGGGAATACCAGGTGCTGTAAGCTTTATATAGTTTACTACCCTAATGTTCTAACCATTCAAATAGCCCAATTTTGGCAGCAGATTTCGCTTACGGCCATACCACCTTGAGAACGCCCGAACTCGTCTGATCTCGGAAGCTAAGCAGGGTCGGGCCTGGTTAGTACTTGGATGGGAGACCGCCTGGGAATACCAGGTGCTGTAAGCTTTATATAGTTTACTACCCTAATGTTTTAACTATTCAAATAGCCCAATTTTGGCAGCAGATTTCGCTTACGGCCATACCACCTTGAGAACGCCCGAACTCGTCTGATCTCGGAAGCTAAGCAGGGTCGGGCCTGGTTAGTACTTGGATGGGAGACCGCCTGGGAATACCAGGTGCTGTAAGCTTTATTGTTTAAAAAAAAAAAAAAGAGTCAATGAAATGTTTCAAAAATCCTAAATTGTCTTTTTTCCCCTCAAAATTCCTGAAATAGTCTCTCAGTTTCTTCAGAAAGCCTGAAAGAGTCTCTTTTTTTTCTTCTTCAAATAGCCCAATTTTGGCTGCAGATTTCGCTTACGGCCATACCACCTTGAGAACGCCCGAACTCGTCTGATCTCGGAAGCTAAGCAGGGTCGGGCCTGGTTAGTACTTGGATGGGAGACCGCCTGGGAATACCAGGTGCTGTAAGCTTTATGTAGTTTACTACCCTAATGTTCTAACCATTCAAATAGCCCAATTTTGGCAGCAGATTTCGCTTACGGCCATACCACCTTGAGAACGCCCGAACTCGTCTGATCTCGGAAGCTAAGCAGGGTCGGGCCTGGTTAGTACTTGGATGGGAGACCGCCTGGGAATACCAGGTGCTGTAAGCTTTATGTAGTTTACTACCCTAATGTTCTAACCATTCAAATAGCCCAATTTTGGCAGGAGATTTCGCTTACGACCATACCACCTTGAGAACGCCCGAACTCGTCTGATCTCGGAAGCTAAGCAGGGTCGGGCCTGGTTAGTACTTGGATGGGAGACCGCCTGGGAATACCAGGTGCTGTAAGCTTTATGTAGTTTACTACCCTAATGTTCTAACCATTCAAATAGCCCAATTTTGGCAGCAGATTTCGCTTACGGCCATACCACCTTGAGAACGCCCGAACTCGTCTGATCTCGGAAGCTAAGCAGGGTCGGGCCTGGTTAGTACTTGGATGGGAGACCGCCTGGGAATACCAGGTGCTGTAAGCTTTATATAGTTTACTACCCTAATGTTCTAACCATTCAAATAGCCCAATTTTGGCAGCAGATTTCGCTTACGGCCATACCACCTTGAGAACGCCCGAACTCGTCTGATCTCGGAAGCTAAGCAGGGTCGGGCCTGGTTAGTACTTGGATGGGAGACCGCCTGGGAATACCAGGTGCTGTAAGCTTTATATAGTTTACTACCCTAATGTTTTAACTATTCAAATAGCCCAATTTTGGCAGCAGATTTCGCTTACGGCCATACCACCTTGAGAACGCCCGAACTCGTCTGATCTCGGAAGCTAAGCAGGGTCGGGCCTGGTTAGTACTTGGATGGGAGACCGCCTGGGAATACCAGGTGCTGTAAGCTTTATATAGTTTACTACCCTAATGTTCTAACCATTCAAATAGCCCAATTTTGGCAGCAGATTTCGCTTACGGCCATACCACCTTGAGAACGCCCGAACTCGTCTGATCTCGGAAGCTAAGCAGGGTCGGGCCTGGTTAGTACTTGGATGGGAGACCGCCTGGGAATACCAGGTGCTGTAAGCTTTATATAGTTTACTACCCTAATGTTTTAACTATTCAAATAGCCCAATTTTGGCAGCAGATTTCGCTTACGGCCATACCACCTTGAGAACGCCCGAACTCGTCTGATCTCGGAAGCTAAGCAGGGTCGGGCCTGGTTAGTACTTGGATGGGAGACCGCCTGGGAATACCAGGTGCTGTAAGCTTTATATAGTTTACTACCCTAATGTTCTAACCATTCAAATAGCCCAATTTTGGCAGCAGATTTCGCTTACGGCCATACCACCTTGAGAACGCCCGAACTCGTCTGATCTCGGAAGCTAAGCAGGGTCGGGCCTGGTTAGTACTTGGATGGGAGACCGCCTGGGAATACCAGGTGCTGTAAGCTTTATATAGTTTACTACCCTAATGTTTTAACTATTCAAATAGCCCAATTTTGGCAGCAGATTTCGCTTACGGCCATACCACCTTGAGAACGCCCGAACTCGTCTGATCTCGGAAGCTAAGCAGGGTCGGGCCTGGTTAGTACTTGGATGGGAGACCGCCTGGGAATACCAGGTGCTGTAAGCTTTATTGTTTAAAAAAAAAAAAAAAAAAAAAGAGTCAATGAAATGTTTCAAAAATCCTAAATTGTCTTTTTTCCCCTCAAAATTCCTGAAATAGTCTCTCAGTTTCTTCAGAAAGCCTGAAAGAGTCTCTTTTTTTTCTTCTTCAAATAGCCCAATTTTGGCTGCAGATTTCGCTTACGGCCATACCACCTTGAGAACGCCCGAACTCGTCTGATCTCGGAAGCTAAGCAGGGTCGGGCCTGGTTAGTACTTGGATGGGAGACCGCCTGGGAATACCAGGTGCTGTAAGCTTTATGTAGTTTACTACCCTAATGTTCTAACCATTCAAATAGCCCAATTTTGGCAGGAGATTTCGCTTACGACCATACCACCTTGAGAACGCCCGAACTCGTCTGATCTCGGAAGCTAAGCAGGGTCGGGCCTGGTTAGTACTTGGATGGGAGACCGCCTGGGAATACCAGGTGCTGTAAGCTTTATGTAGTTTACTACCCTAATGTTCTAACCATTCAAATAGCCCAATTTTGGCAGCAGATTTCGCTTACGGCCATACCACCTTGAGAACGCCCGAACTCGTCTGATCTCGGAAGCTAAGCAGGGTCGGGCCTGGTTAGTACTTGGATGGGAGACCGCCTGGGAATACCAGGTGCTGTAAGCTTTATTGTTTAAAAAAAAAAAAAAAAAAAAAGAGTCAATGAAATGTTTCAAAAATCCTAAATTGTCTTTTTTCCCCTCAAAATTCCTGAAATAGTCTCTCAGTTTCTTCAGAAAGCCTGAAAGAGTCTCTTTTTTTTCTTCTTCAAATAGCCCAATTTTGGCTGCAGATTTCGCTTACGGCCATACCACCTTGAGAACGCCCGAACTCGTCTCATCTCGGAAGCTAAGCAGGGTCGGGCCTGGTTAGTACTTGGATGGGAGACCGCCTGGGAATACCAGGTGCTGTAAGCTTTATGTAGTTTACTACCCTAATGTTCTAACCATTCAAATAGCCCAATTTTGGCAGCAGATTTCGCTTACGGCCATACCACCTTGAGAACGCCCGAACTCGTCTGATCTCGGAAGCTAAGCAGGGTCGGGCCTGGTTAGTACTTGGATGGGAGACCGCCTGGGAATACCAGGTGCTGTAAGCTTTATGTAGTTTACTACCCTAATGTTCTAACCATTCAAATAGCCCAATTTTGGCAGGAGATTTCGCTTACGACCATACCACCTTGAGAACGCCCGAACTCGTCTGATCTCGGAAGCTAAGCAGGGTCGGGCCTGGTTAGTACTTGGATGGGAGACCGCCTGGGAATACCAGGTGCTGTAAGCTTTATGTAGTTTACTACCCTAATGTTCTAACCATTCAAATAGCCCAATTTTGGCAACAGATTTCGCTTACGGCCATACCACCTTGAGAACGCCCGAACTCGTCTGATCTCGGAAGCTAAGCAGGGTCGGGCCTGGTTAGTACTTGGATGGGAGACCGCCTGGGAATACCAGGTGCTGTAAGCTTTATATAGTTTACTACCCTAATGTTCTAACCATTCAAATAGCCCAATTTTGGCAGCAGATTTCGCTTACGGCCATACCACCTTGAGAACGCCCGAACTCGTCTGATCTCGGAAGCTAAGCAGGGTCGGGCCTGGTTAGTACTTGGATGGGAGACCGCCTGGGAATACCAGGTGCTGTAAGCTTTATATAGTTTACTACCCTAATGTTTTAACTATTCAAATAGCCCAATTTTGGCAGCAGATTTCGCTTACGGCCATACCACCTTGAGAACGCCCGAACTCGTCTGATCTCGGAAGCTAAGCAGGGTCGGGCCTGGTTAGTACTTGGATGGGAGACCGCCTGGGAATACCAGGTGCTGTAAGCTTTATATAGTTTACTACCCTAATGTTCTAACCATTCAAATAGCCCAATTTTGGCAGCAGATTTCGCTTACGGCCATACCACCTTGAGAACGCCCGAACTCGTCTGATCTCGGAAGCTAAGCAGGGTCGGGCCTGGTTAGTACTTGGATGGGAGACCGCCTGGGAATACCAGGTGCTGTAAGCTTTATATAGTTTACTACCCTAATGTTTTAACTATTCAAATAGCCCAATTTTGGCAGCAGATTTCGCTTACGGCCATACCACCTTGAGAACGCCCGAACTCGTCTGATCTCGGAAGCTAAGCAGGGTCGGGCCTGGTTAGTACTTGGATGGGAGACCGCCTGGGAATACCAGGTGCTGTAAGCTTTATTGTTTAAAAAAAAAAAAAAGAGTCAATGAAATGTTTCAAAAATCCTAAATTGTCTTTTTTCCCCTCAAAATTCCTGAAATAGTCTCTCAGTTTCTTCAGAAAGCCTGAAAGAGTCTCTTTTTTTTCTTCTTCAAATAGCCCAATTTTGGCTGCAGATTTCGCTTACGGCCATACCACCTTGAGAACGCCCGAACTCGTCTGATCTCGGAAGCTAAGCAGGGTCGGGCCTGGTTAGTACTTGGATGGGAGACCGCCTGGGAATACCAGGTGCTGTAAGCTTTATGTAGTTTACTACCCTAATGTTCTAACCATTCAAATAGCCCAATTTTGGCAGCAGATTTCGCTTACGGCCATACCACCTTGAGAACGCCCGAACTCGTCTGATCTCGGAAGCTAAGCAGGGTCGGGCCTGGTTAGTACTTGGATGGGAGACCGCCTGGGAATACCAGGTGCTGTAAGCTTTATGTAGTTTACTACCCTAATGTTCTAACCATTCAAATAGCCCAATTTTGGCAGGAGATTTCGCTTACGACCATACCACCTTGAGAACGCCCGAACTCGTCTGATCTCGGAAGCTAAGCAGGGTCGGGCCTGGTTAGTACTTGGATGGGAGACCGCCTGGGAATACCAGGTGCTGTAAGCTTTATGTAGTTTACTACCCTAATGTTCTAACCATTCAAATAGCCCAATTTTGGCAGCAGATTTCGCTTACGGCCATACCACCTTGAGAACGCCCGAACTCGTCTGATCTCGGAAGCTAAGCAGGGTCGGGCCTGGTTAGTACTTGGATGGGAGACCGCCTGTGAATACCAGGTGCTGTAAGCTTTATATAGTTTACTACCCTAATGTTCTAACCATTCAAATAGCCCAATTTTGGCAGCAGATTTCGCTTACGGCCATACCACCTTGAGAACGCCCGAACTCGTCTGGTCTCGGAAGCTAAGCAGGGTCGGGCCTGGTTAGTACTTGGATGGGAGACCGCCTGGGAATACCAGGTGCTGTAAGCTTTATATAGTTTACTACCCTAATGTTCTAACCATTCAAATAGCCCAATTTTGGCAGCAGATTTCGCTTACGGCCATACCACCTTGAGAACGCCCGAACTCGTCTGATCTCGGAAGCTAAGCAGGGTCGGGCCTGGTTAGTACTTGGATGGGAGACCGCCTGGGAATACCAGGTGCTGTAAGCTTTATATAGTTTACTACCCTAATGTTCTAACCATTCAAATAGCCCAATTTTGGCAGCAGATTTCGCTTACGGCCATACCACCTTGAGAACGCCCGAACTCGTCTGATCTCGGAAGCTAAGCAGGGTCGGGCCTGGTTAGTACTTGGATGGGAGACCGCCTGGGAATACCAGGTGCTGTAAGCTTTATATAGTTTACTACCCTAATGTTTTAACTATTCAAATAGCCCAATTTTGGCAGCAGATTTCGCTTACGGCCATACCACCTTGAGAACGCCCGAACTCGTCTGATCTCGGAAGCTAAGCAGGGTCGGGCCTGGTTAGTACTTGGATGGGAGACCGCCTGGGAATACCAGGTGCTGTAAGCTTTATATAGTTTACTACCCTAATGTTCTAACCATTCAAATAGCCCAATTTTGGCAGCAGATTTCGCTTACGGCCATACCACCTTGAGAACGCCCGAACTCGTCTGATCTCGGAAGCTAAGCAGGGTCGGGCCTGGTTAGTACTTGGATGGGAGACCGCCTGGGAATACCAGGTGCTGTAAGCTTTATATAGTTTACTACCCTAATGTTTTAACTATTCAAATAGCCCAATTTTGGCAGCAGATTTCGCTTACGGCCATACCACCTTGAGAACGCCCGAACTCGTCTGATCTCGGAAGCTAAGCAGGGTCGGGCCTGGTTAGTACTTGGATGGGAGACCGCCTGGGAATACCAGGTGCTGTAAGCTTTATTGTTTAAAAAAAAAAAAAAAAAAAAAGAGTCAATGAAATGTTTCAAAAATCCTAAATTGTCTTTTTTCCCCTCAAAATTCCTGAAATAGTCTCTCAGTTTCTTCAGAAAGCCTGAAAGAGTCTCTTTTTTTTCTTCTTCAAATAGCCCAATTTTGGCTGCAGATTTCGCTTACGGCCATACCACCTTGAGAACGCCCGAACTCGTCTGATCTCGGAAGCTAAGCAGGGTCGGGCCTGGTTAGTACTTGGATGGGAGACCGCCTGGGAATACCAGGTGCTGTAAGCTTTATGTAGTTTACTACCCTAATGTTCTAATCATTCAAATAGCCCAATTTTGGCAGCAGATTTCGCTTACGGCCATACCACCTTGAGAACGCCCGAACTCGTCTGATCTCGGAAGCTAAGCAGGGTCGGGCCTGGTTAGTACTTGGATGGGAGACCGCCTGGGAATACCAGGTGCTGTAAGCTTTATGTAGTTTACTACCCTAATGTTCTAACCATTCAAATAGCCCAATTTTGGCAGGAGATTTTGCTTACGACCATACCACCTTGAGAACGCCCGAACTCGTCTGATCTCGGAAGCTAAGCAGGGTCGGGCCTGGTTAGTACTTGGATGGGAGACCGCCTGGGAATACCAGGTGCTGTAAGCTTTATGTAGTTTACTACCCTAATGTTCTAACCATTCAAATAGCCCAATTTTGGCAGCAGATTTCGCTTACGGCCATACCACCTTGAGAACGCCCGAACTCGTCTGATCTCGGAAGCTAAGCAGGGTCGGGCCTGGTTAGTACTTGGATGGGAGACCGCCTGGGAATACCAGGTGCTGTAAGCTTTATTGTTTAAAAAAAAAAAAAAAAAAAAAGAGTCAATGAAATGTTTCAAAAATCCTAAATTGTCTTTTTTCCCCTCAAAATTCCTGAAATAGTCTCTCAGTTTCTTCAGAAAGCCTGAAAGAGTCTCTTTTTTTTCTTCTTCAAATAGCCCAATTTTGGCTGCAGATTTCGCTTACGGCCATACCACCTTGAGAACGCCCGAACTCGTCTCATCTCGGAAGCTAAGCAGGGTCGGGCCTGGTTAGTACTTGGATGGGAGACCGCCTGGGAATACCAGGTGCTGTAAGCTTTATGTAGTTTACTACCCTAATGTTCTAACCATTCAAATAGCCCAATTTTGGCAGCAGATTTCGCTTACGGCCATACCACCTTGAGAACGCCCGAACTCGTCTGATCTCGGAAGCTAAGCAGGGTCGGGCCTGGTTAGTACTTGGATGGGAGACCGCCTGGGAATACCAGGTGCTGTAAGCTTTATGTAGTTTACTACCCTAATGTTCTAACCATTCAAATAGCCCAATTTTGGCAGGAGATTTCGCTTACGACCATACCACCTTGAGAACGCCCGAACTCGTCTGATCTCGGAAGCTAAGCAGGGTCGGGCCTGGTTAGTACTTGGATGGGAGACCGCCTGGGAATACCAGGTGCTGTAAGCTTTATGTAGTTTACTACCCTAATGTTCTAACCATTCAAATAGCCCAATTTTGGCAACAGATTTCGCTTACGGCCATACCACCTTGAGAACGCCCGAACTCGTCTGATCTCGGAAGCTAAGCAGGGTCGGGCCTGGTTAGTACTTGGATGGGAGACCGCCTGGGAATACCAGGTGCTGTAAGCTTTATATAGTTTACTACCCTAATGTTCTAACCATTCAAATAGCCCAATTTTGGCAGCAGATTTCGCTTACGGCCATACCACCTTGAGAACGCCCGAACTCGTCTGATCTCGGAAGCTAAGCAGGGTCGGGCCTGGTTAGTACTTGGATGGGAGACCGCCTGGGAATACCAGGTGCTGTAAGCTTTATATAGTTTACTACCCTAATGTTTTAACTATTCAAATAGCCCAATTTTGGCAGCAGATTTCGCTTACGGCCATACCACCTTGAGAACGCCCGAACTCGTCTGATCTCGGAAGCTAAGCAGGGTCGGGCCTGGTTAGTACTTGGATGGGAGACCGCCTGGGAATACCAGGTGCTGTAAGCTTTATATAGTTTACTACCCTAATGTTCTAACCATTCAAATAGCCCAATTTTGGCAGCAGATTTCGCTTACGGCCATACCACCTTGAGAACGCCCGAACTCGTCTGATCTCGGAAGCTAAGCAGGGTCGGGCCTGGTTAGTACTTGGATGGGAGACCGCCTGGGAATAGCAGGTGCTGTAAGCTTTATATAGTTTACTACCCTAATGTTTCAACTATTCAAATAGCCCAATTTTGGCAGCAGATTTCGCTTACGGCCATACCACCTTGAGAACGCCCGAACTCGTCTGATCTCGGAAGCTAGGCAGGGTCGGGCCTGGTTAGTACTTGGATGGGAGACCGCCTGGGAATAGCAGGTGCTGTAAGCTTTATATAGTTTACTACCCTAATGTTTTAACTATTCAAATAGCCCAATTTTGGCAGCAGATTTCGCTTACGGCCATACCACCTTGAGAACGCCCGAACTCGTCTGATCTCGGAAGCTAAGCAGGGTCGGGCCTGGTTAGTACTTGGATGGGAGACCGCCTGGGAATACCAGGTGCTGTAAGCTTTATATAGTTTACTACCCTAATGTTCTAACCATTCAAATAGCCCAATTTTGGCAGCAGATTTCGCTTACGGCCATACCACCTTGAGAACGCCCGAACTCGTCTGATCTCGGAAGCTAAGCAGGGTCGGGCCTGGTTAGTACTTGGATGGGAGACCGCCTGGGAATACCAGGTGCTGTAAGCTTTATATAGTTTACTACCCTAATGTTTTAACTATTCAAATAGCCCAATTTTGGCAGCAGATTTCGCTTACGGCCATACCACCTTGAGAACGCCCGAACTCGTCTGATCTCGGAAGCTAAGCAGGGTCGGGCCTGGTTAGTACTTGGATGGGAGACCGCCTGGGAATACCAGGTGCTGTAAGCTTTATTGTTTAAAAAAAAAAAAAAGAGTCAATGAAATGTTTCAAAAATCCTAAATTGTCTTTTTTCCCCTCAAAATTCCTGAAATAGTCTCTCAGTTTCTTCAGAAAGCCTGAAAGAGTCTCTTTTTTTTCTTCTTCAAATAGCCCAATTTTGGCTGCAGATTTCGCTTACGGCCATACCACCTTGAGAACGCCCGAACTCGTCTGATCTCGGAAGCTAAGCAGGGTCGGGCCTGGTTAGTACTTGGATGGGAGACCGCCTGGGAATACCAGGTGCTGTAAGCTTTATGTAGTTTACTACCCTAATGTTCTAACCATTCAAATAGCCCAATTTTGGCAGCAGATTTCGCTTACGGCCATACCACCTTGAGAACGCCCGAACTCGTCTGATCTCGGAAGCTAAGCAGGGTCGGGCCTGGTTAGTACTTGGATGGGAGACCGCCTGGGAATACCAGGTGCTGTAAGCTTTATGTAGTTTACTACCCTAATGTTCTAACCATTCAAATAGCCCAATTTTGGCAGGAGATTTCGCTTACGACCATACCACCTTGAGAACGCCCGAACTCGTCTGATCTCGGAAGCTAAGCAGGGTCGGGCCTGGTTAGTACTTGGATGGGAGACCGCCTGGGAATACCAGGTGCTGTAAGCTTTATGTAGTTTACTACCCTAATGTTCTAACCATTCAAATAGCCCAATTTTGGCAGCAGATTTCGCTTACGGCCATACCACCTTGAGAACGCCCGAACTCGTCTGATCTCGGAAGCTAAGCAGGGTCGGGCCTGGTTAGTACTTGGATGGGAGACCGCCTGTGAATACCAGGTGCTGTAAGCTTTATATAGTTTACTACCCTAATGTTCTAACCATTCAAATAGCCCAATTTTGGCAGCAGATTTCGCTTACGGCCATACCACCTTGAGAACGCCCGAACTCGTCTGGTCTCGGAAGCTAAGCAGGGTCGGGCCTGGTTAGTACTTGGATGGGAGACCGCCTGGGAATACCAGGTGCTGTAAGCTTTATATAGTTTACTACCCTAATGTTCTAACCATTCAAATAGCCCAATTTTGGCAGCAGATTTCGCTTACGGCCATACCACCTTGAGAACGCCCGAACTCGTCTGATCTCGGAAGCTAAGCAGGGTCGGGCCTGGTTAGTACTTGGATGGGAGACCGCCTGGGAATACCAGGTGCTGTAAGCTTTATATAGTTTACTACCCTAATGTTCTAACCATTCAAATAGCCCAATTTTGGCAGCAGATTTCGCTTACGGCCATACCACCTTGAGAACGCCCGAACTCGTCTGATCTCGGAAGCTAAGCAGGGTCGGGCCTGGTTAGTACTTGGATGGGAGACCGCCTGGGAATACCAGGTGCTGTAAGCTTTATATAGTTTACTACCCTAATGTTTTAACTATTCAAATAGCCCAATTTTGGCAGCAGATTTCGCTTACGGCCATACCACCTTGAGAACGCCCGAACTCGTCTGATCTCGGAAGCTAAGCAGGGTCGGGCCTGGTTAGTACTTGGATGGGAGACCGCCTGGGAATACCAGGTGCTGTAAGCTTTATATAGTTTACTACCCTAATGTTCTAACCATTCAAATAGCCCAATTTTGGCAGCAGATTTCGCTTACGGCCATACCACCTTGAGAACGCCCGAACTCGTCTGATCTCGGAAGCTAAGCAGGGTCGGGCCTGGTTAGTACTTGGATGGGAGACCGCCTGGGAATACCAGGTGCTGTAAGCTTTATATAGTTTACTACCCTAATGTTTTAACTATTCAAATAGCCCAATTTTGGCAGCAGATTTCGCTTACGGCCATACCACCTTGAGAACGCCCGAACTCGTCTGATCTCGGAAGCTAAGCAGGGTCGGGCCTGGTTAGTACTTGGATGGGAGACCGCCTGGGAATACCAGGTGCTGTAAGCTTTATTGTTTAAAAAAAAAAAAAAAAAAAAGAGTCAATGAAATGTTTCAAAAATCCTAAATTGTCTTTTTTCCCCTCAAAATTCCTGAAATAGTCTCTCAGTTTCTTCAGAAAGCCTGAAAGAGTCTCTTTTTTTTCTTCTTCAAATAGCCCAATTTTGGCTGCAGATTTCGCTTACGGCCATACCACCTTGAGAACGCCCGAACTCGTCTGATCTCGGAAGCTAAGCAGGGTCGGGCCTGGTTAGTACTTGGATGGGAGACCGCCTGGGAATACCAGGTGCTGTAAGCTTTATGTAGTTTACTACCCTAATGTTCTAATCATTCAAATAGCCCAATTTTGGCAGCAGATTTCGCTTACGGCCATACCACCTTGAGAACGCCCGAACTCGTCTGATCTCGGAAGCTAAGCAGGGTCGGGCCTGGTTAGTACTTGGATGGGAGACCGCCTGGGAATACCAGGTGCTGTAAGCTTTATGTAGTTTACTACCCTAATGTTCTAACCATTCAAATAGCCCAATTTTGGCAGCAGATTTCGCTTACGGCCATACCACCTTGAGAACGCCCGAACTCGTCTGGTCTCGGAAGCTAAGCAGGGTCGGGCCTGGTTAGTACTTGGATGGGAGACCGCCTGGGAATACCAGGTGCTGTAAGCTTTATATAGTTTACTACCCTAATGTTCTAACCATTCAAATAGCCCAATTTTGGCAGCAGATTTCGCTTACGGCCATACCACCTTGAGAACGCCCGAACTCGTCTGATCTCGGAAGCTAAGCAGGGTCGGGCCTGGTTAGTACTTGGATGGGAGACCGCCTGTGAATACCAGGTGCTGTAAGCTTTATATAGTTTACTACCCTAATGTTCTAACCATTCAAATAGCCCAATTTTGGCAGCAGATTTCGCTTACGGCCATACCACCTTGAGAACGCCCGAACTCGTCTGGTCTCGGAAGCTAAGCAGGGTCGGGCCTGGTTAGTACTTGGATGGGAGACCGCCTGGGAATACCAGGTGCTGTAAGCTTTATATAGTTTACTACCCTAATGTTCTAACCATTCAAATAGCCCAATTTTGGCAGCAGATTTCGCTTACGGCCATACCACCTTGAGAACGCCCGAACTCGTCTGATCTCGGAAGCTAAGCAGGGTCGGGCCTGGTTAGTACTTGGATGGGAGACCGCCTGGGAATACCAGGTGCTGTAAGCTTTATATAGTTTACTACCCTAATGTTCTAACCATTCAAATAGCCCAATTTTGGCAGCAGATTTCGCTTACGGCCATACCACCTTGAGAACGCCCGAACTCGTCTGATCTCGGAAGCTAAGCAGGGTCGGGCCTGGTTAGTACTTGGATGGGAGACCGCCTGGGAATACCAGGTGCTGTAAGCTTTATATAGTTTACTACCCTAATGTTTTAACTATTCAAATAGCCCAATTTTGGCAGCAGATTTCGCTTACGGCCATACCACCTTGAGAACGCCCGAACTCGTCTGATCTCGGAAGCTAAGCAGGGTCGGGCCTGGTTAGTACTTGGATGGGAGACCGCCTGGGAATACCAGGTGCTGTAAGCTTTATATAGTTTACTACCCTAATGTTCTAACCATTCAAATAGCCCAATTTTGGCAGCAGATTTCGCTTACGGCCATACCACCTTGAGAACGCCCGAACTCGTCTGATCTCGGAAGCTAAGCAGGGTCGGGCCTGGTTAGTACTTGGATGGGAGACCGCCTGGGAATACCAGGTGCTGTAAGCTTTATATAGTTTACTACCCTAATGTTTTAACCATTCAAATAGCCCAATTTTGGCAGCAGATTTCGCTTACGGCCATACCACCTTGAGAACGCCCGAACTCGTCTGATCTCGGAAGCTAAGCAGGGTCGGGCCTGGTTAGTACTTGGATGGGAGACCGCCTGGGAATACCAGGTGCTGTAAGCTTTATATAGTTTACTACCCTAATGTTCTAACCATTCAAATAGCCCAATTTTGGCAGCAGATTTCGCTTACGGCCATACCACCTTGAGAACGCCCGAACTCGTCTGATCTCGGAAGCTAAGCAGGGTCGGGCCTGGTTAGTACTTGGATGGGAGACCGCCTGGGAATACCAGGTGCTGTAAGCTTTATATAGTTTACTACCCTAATGTTCTAACCATTCAAATAGCCCAATTTTGGCAGCAGATTTCGCTTACGGCCATACCACCTTGAGAACGCCCGAACTCGTCTGATCTCGGAAGCTAAGCAGGGTCGGGCCTGGTTAGTACTTGGATGGGAGACCGCCTGGGAATACCAGGTGCTGTAAGCTTTATATAGTTTACTACCCTAATGTTTTAACTATTCAAATAGCCCAATTTTGGCAGCAGATTTCGCTTACGGCCATACCACCTTGAGAACGCCCGAACTCGTCTGATCTCGGAAGCTAAGCAGGGTCGGGCCTGGTTAGTACTTGGATGGGAGACCGCCTGGGAATACCAGGTGCTGTAAGCTTTATATAGTTTACTACCCTAATGTTCTAACCATTCAAATAGCCCAATTTTGGCAGCAGATTTCGCTTACGGCCATACCACCTTGAGAACGCCCGAACTCGTCTGATCTCGGAAGCTAAGCAGGGTCGGGCCTGGTTAGTACTTGGATGGGAGACCGCCTGGGAATACCAGGTGCTGTAAGCTTTATATAGTTTACTACCCTAATGTTTTAACTATTCAAATAGCCCAATTTTGGCAGCAGATTTCGCTTACGGCCATACCACCTTGAGAACGCCCGAACTCGTCTGATCTCGGAAGCTAAGCAGGGTCGGGCCTGGTTAGTACTTGGATGGGAGACCGCCTGGGAATACCAGGTGCTGTAAGCTTTATTGTTTAAAAAAAAAAAAAAAAAAAAAAGAGTCAATGAAATGTTTCAAAAATCCTAAATTGTCTTTTTTCCCCTCAAAATTCCTGAAATAGTCTCTCAGTTTCTTCAGAAAGCCTGAAAGAGTCTCTTTTTTTTCTTCTTCAAATAGCCCAATTTTGGCTGCAGATTTCGCTTACGGCCATACCACCTTGAGAACGCCCGAACTCGTCTGATCTCGGAAGCTAAGCAGGGTCGGGCCTGGTTAGTACTTGGATGGGAGACCGCCTGGGAATACCAGGTGCTGTAAGCTTTATGTAGTTTACTACCCTAATGTTCTAACCATTCAAATAGCCCAATTTTGGCAGCAGATTTCGCTTACGGCCATACCACCTTGAGAACGCCCGAACTCGTCTGATCTCGGAAGCTAAGCAGGGTCGGGCCTGGTTAGTACTTGGATGGGAGACCGCCTGGGAATACCAGGTGCTGTAAGCTTTATATAGTTTACTACCCTAATGTTCTAACCATTCAAATAGCCCAATTTTGGCAGCAGATTTCGCTTACGGCCATACCACCTTGAGAACGCCCGAACTCGTCTGATCTCGGAAGCTAAGCAGGGTCGGGCCTGGTTAGTACTTGGATGGGAGACCGCCTGGGAATACCAGGTGCTGTAAGCTTTATATAGTTTACTACCCTAATGTTTTAACTATTCAAATAGCCCAATTTTGGCAGCAGATTTCGCTTACGGCCATACCACCTTGAGAACGCCCGAACTCGTCTGATCTCGGAAGCTAAGCAGGGTCGGGCCTGGTTAGTACTTGGATGGGAGACCGCCTGGGAATACCAGGTGCTGTAAGCTTTATATAGTTTACTACCCTAATGTTCTAACCATTCAAATAGCCCAATTTTGGCAGCAGATTTCGCTTACGGCCATACCACCTTGAGAACGCCCGAACTCGTCTGATCTCGGAAGCTAAGCAGGGTCGGGCCTGGTTAGTACTTGGATGGGAGACCGCCTGGGAATACCAGGTGCTGTAAGCTTTATATAGTTTACTACCCTAAGGTTTTAACTATTCAAATAGCCCAATTTTGGCAGCAGATTTCGCTTACGGCCATACCACCTTGAGAACGCCCGAACTCGTCTGATCTCGGAAGCTAAGCAGGGTCGGGCCTGGTTAGTACTTGGATGGGAGACCGCCTGGGAATACCAGGTGCTGTAAGCTTTATATAGTTTACTACCCTAATGTTTTAACTATTCAAATAGCCCAATTTTGGCAGCAGATTTCGCTTACGGCCATACCACCTTGAGAACGCCCGAACTCGTCTGATCTCGGAAGCTAAGCAGGGTCGGGCCTGGTTAGTACTTGGATGGGAGACCGCCTGGGAATACCAGGTGCTGTAAGCTTTATTGTTTAAAAAAAAAAAAAAAAAAAAAGAGTCAATGAAATGTTTCAAAAATCCTAAATTGTCTTTTTTCCCCTCAAAATTCCTGAAATAGTCTCTCAGTTTCTTCAGAAAGCCTGAAAGAGTCTCTTTTTTTTCTTCTTCAAATAGCCCAATTTTGGCTGCAGATTTCGCTTACGGCCATACCACCTTGAGAACGCCCGAACTCGTCTGATCTCGGAAGCTAAGCAGGGTCGGGCCTGGTTAGTACTTGGATGGGAGACCGCCTGGGAATACCAGGTGCTGTAAGCTTTATGTAGTTTACTACCCTAATGTTCTAACCATTCAAATAGCCCAATTTTGGCAGCAGATTTCGCTTACGGCCATACCACCTTGAGAACGCCCGAACTCGTCTGATCTCGGAAGCTAAGCAGGGTCGGGCCTGGTTAGTACTTGGATGGGAGACCGCCTGGGAATACCAGGTGCTGTAAGCTTTATATAGTTTACTACCCTAATGTTCTAACCATTCAAATAGCCCAATTTTGGCAGCAGATTTCGCTTACGGCCATACCACCTTGAGAACGCCCGAACTCGTCTGATCTCGGAAGCTAAGCAGGGTCGGGCCTGGTTAGTACTTGGATGGGAGACCGCCTGGGAATACCAGGTGCTGTAAGCTTTATATAGTTTACTACCCTAATGTTTTAACTATTCAAATAGCCCAATTTTGGCAGCAGATTTCGCTTACGGCCATACCACCTTGAGAACGCCCGAACTCGTCTGATCTCGGAAGCTAAGCAGGGTCGGGCCTGGTTAGTACTTGGATGGGAGACCGCCTGGGAATACCAGGTGCTGTAAGCTTTATATAGTTTACTACCCTAATGTTCTAACCATTCAAATAGCCCAATTTTGGCAGCAGATTTCGCTTACGGCCATACCACCTTGAGAACGCCCGAACTCGTCTGATCTCGGAAGCTAAGCAGGGTCGGGCCTGGTTAGTACTTGGATGGGAGACCGCCTGGGAATACCAGGTGCTGTAAGCTTTATATAGTTTACTACCCTAATGTTTTAACTATTCAAATAGCCCAATTTTGGCAGCAGATTTCGCTTACGGCCATACCACCTTGAGAACGCCCGAACTCGTCTGATCTCGGAAGCTAAGCAGGGTCGGGCCTGGTTAGTACTTGGATGGGAGACCGCCTGGGAATACCAGGTGCTGTAAGCTTTATATAGTTTACTACCCTAATGTTTTAACTATTCAAATAGCCCAATTTTGGCAGCAGATTTCGCTTACGGCCATACCACCTTGAGAACGCCCGAACTCGTCTGATCTCGGAAGCTAAGCAGGGTCGGGCCTGGTTAGTACTTGGATGGGAGACCGCCTGGGAATACCAGGTGCTGTAAGCTTTATATAGTTTACTACCCTAATGTTCTAACCATTCAAATAGCCCAATTTTGGCAGCAGATTTCGCTTACGGCCATACCACCTTGAGAACGCCCGAACTCGTCTGATCTCGGAAGCTAAGCAGGGTCGGGCCTGGTTAGTACTTGGATGGGAGACCGCCTGGGAATACCAGGTGCTGTAAGCTTTATATAGTTTACTACCCTAAGGTTTTAACTATTCAAATAGCCCAATTTTGGCAGCAGATTTCGCTTACGGCCATACCACCTTGAGAACGCCCGAACTCGTCTGATCTCGGAAGCTAAGCAGGGTCGGGCCTGGTTAGTACTTGGATGGGAGACCGCCTGGGAATACCAGGTGCTGTAAGCTTTATATAGTTTACTACCCTAATGTTTTAACTATTCAAATAGCCCAATTTTGGCAGCAGATTTCGCTTACGGCCATACCACCTTGAGAACGCCCGAACTCGTCTGATCTCGGAAGCTAAGCAGGGTCGGGCCTGGTTAGTACTTGGATGGGAGACCGCCTGGGAATACCAGGTGCTGTAAGCTTTATTGTTTAAAAAAAAAAAAAAAAAAAAAAGAGTCAATGAAATGTTTCAAAAATCCTAAATTGTCTTTTTTCCCCTCAAAATTCCTGAAATAGTCTCTCAGTTTCTTCAGAAAGCCTGAAAGAGTCTCTTTTTTTTCTTCTTCAAATAGCCCAATTTTGGCTGCAGATTTCGCTTACGGCCATACCACCTTGAGAACGCCCGAACTCGTCTGATCTCGGAAGCTAAGCAGGGTCGGGCCTGGTTAGTACTTGGATGGGAGACCGCCTGGGAATACCAGGTGCTGTAAGCTTTATGTAGTTTACTACCCTAATGTTCTAACCATTCAAATAGCCCAATTTTGGCAGCAGATTTCGCTTACGGCCATACCACCTTGAGAACGCCCGAACTCGTCTGATCTCGGAAGCTAAGCAGGGTCGGGCCTGGTTAGTACTTGGATGGGAGACCGCCTGGGAATACCAGGTGCTGTAAGCTTTATATAGTTTACTACCCTAATGTTCTAACCATTCAAATAGCCCAATTTTGGCAGCAGATTTCGCTTACGGCCATACCACCTTGAGAACGCCCGAACTCGTCTGATCTC
The DNA here is from genome assembly GCF_988280905.1 of Pimephales promelas. Lineage (NCBI taxonomy): Eukaryota > Metazoa > Chordata > Actinopteri > Cypriniformes > Leuciscidae > Pimephales > Pimephales promelas. The sequence goes on from NC_142771.1 coordinate 45,856,861, forward strand.
GGAAGCTAAGCAGGGTCGGGCCTGGTTAGTACTTGGATGGGAGACCGCCTGGGAATACCAGGTGCTGTAAGCTTTATATAGTTTACTACCCTAATGTTTTAACTATTCAAATAGCCCAATTTTGGCAGAAGATTTCGCTTACGGCCATACCACCTTGAGAACGCCCGAACTCGTCTGATCTCGGAAGCTAAGCAGGGTCGGGCCTGGTTAGTACTTGGATGGGAGACCGCCTGGGAATACCAGGTGCTGTAAGCTTTATATAGTTTACTACCCTAATGTTCTAACCATTCAAATAGCCCAATTTTGGCAGCAGATTTCGCTTACGGCCATACCACCTTGAGAACGCCCGAACTCGTCTGATCTCGGAAGCTAAGCAGGGTCGGGCCTGGTTAGTACTTGGATGGGAGACCGCCTGGGAATACCAGGTGCTGTAAGCTTTATATAGTTTACTACCCTAATGTTCTAACCATTCAAATAGCCCAATTTTGGCAGCAGATTTCGCTTACGGCCATACCACCTTGAGAACGCCCGAACTCGTCTGATCTCGGAAGCTAAGCAGGGTCGGGCCTGGTTAGTACTTGGATGGGAGACCGCCTGGGAATACCAGGTGCTGTAAGCTTTATATAGTTTACTACCCTAATGTTCTAACCATTCAAATAGCCCAATTTTGGCAGCTGATTTCGCTTACGGCCATACCACCTTGAGAACGCCCGAACTCGTCTGATCTCGGAAGCTAAGCAGGGTCGGGCCTGGTTAGTACTTGGATGGGAGACCGCCTGGGAATACCAGGTGCTGTAAGCTTTATATAGTTTACTACCCTAATGTTCTAACCATTCAAATAGCCCAATTTTGGCAGCAGATTTCGCTTACGGCCATACCACCTTGAGAACGCCCGAACTCGTCTGATCTCGGAAGCTAAGCAGGGTCGGGCCTGGTTAGTACTTGGATGGGAGACCGCCTGGGAATACCAGGTGCTGTAAGCTTTATATAGTTTACTACCCTAATGTTTTAACTATTCAAATAGCCCAATTTTGGCAGCAGATTTCGCTTACGGCCATACCACCTTGAGAACGCCCGAACTCGTCTGATCTCGGAAGCTAAGCAGGGTCGGGCCTGGTTAGTACTTGGATGGGAGACCGCCTGGGAATACCAGGTGCTGTAAGCTTTATATAGTTTACTACCCTAATGTTCTAACCATTCAAATAGCCCAATTTTGGCAGCAGATTTCGCTTACGGCCATACCACCTTGAGAACGCCCGAACTCGTCTGATCTCGGAAGCTAAGCAGGGTCGGGCCTGGTTAGTACTTGGATGGGAGACCGCCTGGGAATACCAGGTGCTGTAAGCTTTATATAGTTTACTACCCTAATGTTTTAACTATTCAAATAGCCCAATTTTGGCAGCAGATTTCGCTTACGGCCATACCACCTTGAGAACGCCCGAACTCGTCTGATCTCGGAAGCTAAGCAGGGTCGGGCCTGGTTAGTACTTGGATGGGAGACCGCCTGGGAATACCAGGTGCTGTAAGCTTTATATAGTTTACTACCCTAATGTTCTAACCATTCAAATAGCCCAATTTTGGCAGCAGATTTCGCTTACGGCCATACCACCTTGAGAACGCCCGAACTCGTCTGATCTCGGAAGCTAAGCAGGGTCGGGCCTGGTTAGTACTTGGATGGGAGACCGCCTGGGAATACCAGGTGCTGTAAGCTTTATATAGTTTACTACCCTAATGTTTTAACTATTCAAATAGCCCAATTTTGGCAGCAGATTTCGCTTACGGCCATACCACCTTGAGAACGCCCGAACTCGTCTGATCTCGGAAGCTAAGCAGGGTCGGGCCTGGTTAGTACTTGGATGGGAGACCGCCTGGGAATACCAGGTGCTGTAAGCTTTATATAGTTTACTACCCTAATGTTCTAACCATTCAAATAGCCCAATTTTGGCAGCAGATTTCGCTTACGGCCATACCACCTTGAGAACGCCCGAACTCGTCTGATCTCGGAAGCTAAGCAGGGTCGGGCCTGGTTAGTACTTGGATGGGAGACCGCCTGGGAATACCAGGTGCTGTAAGCTTTATATAGTTTACTACCCTAAGGTTTTAACTATTCAAATAGCCCAATTTTGGCAGCAGATTTCGCTTACGGCCATACCACCTTGAGAACGCCCGAACTCGTCTGATCTCGGAAGCTAAGCAGGGTCGGGCCTGGTTAGTACTTGGATGGGAGACCGCCTGGGAATACCAGGTGCTGTAAGCTTTATATAGTTTACTACCCTAATGTTTTAACTATTCAAATAGCCCAATTTTGGCAGCAGATTTCGCTTACGGCCATACCACCTTGAGAACGCCCGAACTCGTCTGATCTCGGAAGCTAAGCAGGGTCGGGCCTGGTTAGTACTTGGATGGGAGACCGCCTGGGAATACCAGGTGCTGTAAGCTTTATTGTTTAAAAAAAAAAAAAAAAAAAAAGAGTCAATGAAATGTTTCAAAAATCCTAAATTGTCTTTTTTCCCCTCAAAATTCCTGAAATAGTCTCTCAGTTTCTTCAGAAAGCCTGAAAGAGTCTCTTTTTTTTCTTCTTCAAATAGCCCAATTTTGGCTGCAGATTTCGCTTACGGCCATACCACCTTGAGAACGCCCGAACTCGTCTGATCTCGGAAGCTAAGCAGGGTCGGGCCTGGTTAGTACTTGGATGGGAGACCGCCTGGGAATACCAGGTGCTGTAAGCTTTATGTAGTTTACTACCCTAATGTTCTAACCATTCAAATAGCCCAATTTTGGCAGCAGATTTCGCTTACGGCCATACCACCTTGAGAACGCCCGAACTCGTCTGATCTCGGAAGCTAAGCAGGGTCGGGCCTGGTTAGTACTTGGATGGGAGACCGCCTGGGAATACCAGGTGCTGTAAGCTTTATATAGTTTACTACCCTAATGTTCTAACCATTCAAATAGCCCAATTTTGGCAGCAGATTTCGCTTACGGCCATACCACCTTGAGAACGCCCGAACTCGTCTGATCTCGGAAGCTAAGCAGGGTCGGGCCTGGTTAGTACTTGGATGGGAGACCGCCTGGGAATACCAGGTGCTGTAAGCTTTATATAGTTTACTACCCTAATGTTTTAACTATTCAAATAGCCCAATTTTGGCAGCAGATTTCGCTTACGGCCATACCACCTTGAGAACGCCCGAACTCGTCTGATCTCGGAAGCTAAGCAGGGTCGGGCCTGGTTAGTACTTGGATGGGAGACCGCCTGGGAATACCAGGTGCTGTAAGCTTTATATAGTTTACTACCCTAATGTTCTAACCATTCAAATAGCCCAATTTTGGCAGCAGATTTCGCTTAGGGCCATACCACCTTGAGAACGCCCGAACTCGTCTGATCTCGGAAGCTAAGCAGGGTCGGGCCTGGTTAGTACTTGGATGGGAGACCGCCTGGGAATACCAGGTGCTGTAAGCTTTATATAGTTTACTACCCTAATGTTTTAACTATTCAAATAGCCCAATTTTGGCAGCAGATTTCGCTTACGGCCATACCACCTTGAGAACGCCCGAACTCGTCTGATCTCGGAAGCTAAGCAGGGTCGGGCCTGGTTAGTACTTGGATGGGAGACCGCCTGGGAATACCAGGTGCTGTAAGCTTTATATAGTTTACTACCCTAATGTTTTAACTATTCAAATAGCCCAATTTTGGCAGCAGATTTCGCTTACGGCCATACCACCTTGAGAACGCCCGAACTCGTCTGATCTCGGAAGCTAAGCAGGGTCGGGCCTGGTTAGTACTTGGATGGGAGACCGCCTGGGAATACCAGGTGCTGTAAGCTTTATTGTTTAAAAAAAAAAAAAAAAAAAAAAGAGTCAATGAAATGTTTCAAAAATCCTAAATTGTCTTTTTTCCCCTCAAAATTCCTGAAATAGTTTCTCAGTTTCTTCAGAAAGCCTGAAAGAGTCTCTTTTTTTTCTTCTTCAAATAGCCCAATTTTGGCTGCAGATTTCGCTTACGGCCATACCACCTTGAGAACGCCCGAACTCGTCTGATCTCGGAAGCTAAGCAGGGTCGGGCCTGGTTAGTACTTGGATGGGAGACCGCCTGGGAATACCAGGTGCTGTAAGCTTTATGTAGTTTACTACCCTAATGTTCTAACCATTCAAATAGCCCAATTTTGGCAGCAGATTTCGCTTACGGCCATACCACCTTGAGAACGCCCGAACTCGTCTGATCTCGGAAGCTAAGCAGGGTCGGGCCTGGTTAGTACTTGGATGGGAGACCGCCTGGGAATACCAGGTGCTGTAAGCTTTATGTAGTTTACTACCCTAATGTTCTAACCATTCAAATAGCCCAATTTTGGCAGGAGATTTCGCTTACGACCATACCACCTTGAGAACGCCCGAACTCGTCTGATCTCGGAAGCTAAGCAGGGTCGGGCCTGGTTAGTACTTGGATGGGAGACCGCCTGGGAATACCAGGTGCTGTAAGCTTTATGTAGTTTACTACCCTAATGTTCTAACCATTCAAATAGCCCAATTTTGGCAGGAGATTTCGCTTACGACCATACCACCTTGAGAACGCCCGAACTCGTCTGATCTCGGAAGCTAAGCAGGGTCGGGCCTGGTTAGTACTTGGATGGGAGACCGCCTGGGAATACCAGGTGCTGTAAGCTTTATGTAGTTTACTACCCTAATGTTCTAACCATTCAAATAGCCCAATTTTGGCAGCAGATTTCGCTTACGGCCATACCACCTTGAGAACGCCCGAACTCGTCTGATCTCGGAAGCTAAGCAGGGTCGGGCCTGGTTAGTACTTGGATGGGAGACCGCCTGGGAATACCAGGTGCTTTAAGCTTTATATAGTTTACTACCCTAATGTTCTAACCATTCAAATAGCCCAATTTTGGCAGCAGATTTCGCTTACGGCCATACCACCTTGAGAACGCCCGAACTCGTCTGATCTCGGAAGCTAAGCAGGGTCGGGCCTGGTTAGTACTTGGATGGGAGACCGCCTGGGAATACCAGGTGCTGTAAGCTTTATATAGTTTACTACCCTAATGTTCTAACCATTCAAATAGCCCAATTTTGGCAGCAGATTTCGCTTACGGCCATACCACCTTGAGAACGCCCGAACTCGTCTGATCTCGGAAGCTAAGCAGGGTCGGGCCTGGTTAGTACTTGGATGGGAGACCGCCTGGGAATACCAGGTGCTGTAAGCTTTATGTAGTTTACTACCCTAATGTTCTAACCATTCAAATAGCCCAATTTTGGCAGCAGATTTCGCTTACGGCCATACCACCTTGAGAACGCCCGAACTCGTCTGATCTCGGAAGCTAAGCAGGGTCGGGCCTGGTTAGTACTTGGATGGGAGACCGCCTGGGAATACCAGGTGCTGTAAGCTTTATATAGTTTACTACCCTAATGTTTTAACTATTCAAATAGCCCAATTTTGGCAGCAGATTTCGCTTACGGCCATACCACCTTGAGAACGCCCGAACTCGTCTGATCTCGGAAGCTAAGCAGGGTCGGGCCTGGTTAGTACTTGGATGGGAGACCGCCTGGGAATACCAGGTGCTGTAAGCTTTATATAGTTTACTACCCTAATGTTCTAACCATTCAAATAGCCCAATTTTGGCAGCAGATTTCGCTTACGGCCATACCACCTTGAGAACGCCCGAACTCGTCTGATCTCGGAAGCTAAGCAGGGTCGGGCCTGGTTAGTACTTGGATGGGAGACCGCCTGGGAATACCAGGTGCTGTAAGCTTTATATAGTTTACTACCCTAATGTTCTAACCATTCAAATAGCCCAATTTTGGCAGCAGATTTCGCTTACGGCCATACCACCTTGAGAACGCCCGAACTCGTCTGATCTCGGAAGCTAAGCAGGGTCGGGCCTGGTTAGTACTTGGATGGGAGACCGCCTGGGAATACCAGGTGCTGTAAGCTTTATATAGTTTACTACCCTAATGTTTTAACTATTCAAATAGCCCAATTTTGGCAGCAGATTTCGCTTACGGCCATACCACCTTGAGAACGCCCGAACTCGTCTGATCTCGGAAGCTAAGCAGGGTCGGGCCTGGTTAGTACTTGGATGGGAGACCGCCTGGGAATACCAGGTGCTGTAAGCTTTATATAGTTTACTACCCTAATGTTCTAACCATTCAAATAGCCCAATTTTGGCAGCAGATTTCGCTTACGGCCATACCACCTTGAGAACGCCCGAACTCGTCTGATCTCGGAAGCTAAGCAGGGTCGGGCCTGGTTAGTACTTGGATGGGAGACCGCCTGGGAATACCAGGTGCTGTAAGCTTTATATAGTTTACTACCCTAATGTTTTAACTATTCAAATAGCCCAATTTTGGCAGCAGATTTCGCTTACGGCCATACCACCTTGAGAACGCCCGAACTCGTCTGATCTCGGAAGCTAAGCAGGGTCGGGCCTGGTTAGTACTTGGATGGGAGACCGCCTGGGAATACCAGGTGCTGTAAGCTTTATTGTTTAAAAAAAAAAAAAAAAAAAAAAGAGTCAATGAAATGTTTCAAAAATCCTAAATTGTCTTTTTTCCCCTCAAAATTCCTGAAATAGTCTCTCAGTTTCTTCAGAAAGCCTGAAAGAGTCTCTTTTTTTTTCTTCTTCAAATAGCCCAATTTTGGCTGCAGATTTCGCTTACGGCCATACCATCTTGAGAACGCCCGAACTCGTCTGATCTCGGAAGCTAAGCAGGGTCGGGCCTGGTTAGTACTTGGATGGGAGACCGCCTGGGAATACCAGGTGCTGTAAGCTTTATGTAGTTTACTACCCTAATGTTCTAACCATTCAAATAGCCCAATTTTGGCAGCAGATTTCGCTTACGGCCATACCACCTTGAGAACGCCCGAACTCGTCTGATCTCGGAAGCTAAGCAGGGTCGGGCCTGGTTAGTACTTCGATGGGAGACCGCCTGGGAATACCAGGTGCTGTAAGCTTTATATAGTTTACTACCCTAATGTTCTAACCATTCAAATAGCCCAATTTTGGCAGCAGATTTCGCTTACGGCCATACCACCTTGAGAACGCCCGAACTCGTCTGATCTCGGAAGCTAAGCAGGGTCGGGCCTGGTTAGTACTTGGATGGGAGACCGCCTGGGAATACCAGGTGCTGTAAGCTTTATATAGTTTACTACCCTAATGTTTTAACTATTCAAATAGCCCAATTTTGGCAGCAGATTTCGCTTACGGCCATACCACCTTGAGAACGCCCGAACTCGTCTGATCTCGGAAGCTAAGCAGGGTCGGGCCTGGTTAGTACTTGGATGGGAGACCGCCTGGGAATACCAGGTGCTGTAAGCTTTATATAGTTTACTACCCTAATGTTCTAACCATTCAAATAGCCCAATTTTGGCAGCAGATTTCGCTTACGGCCATACCACCTTGAGAACGCCCGAACTCGTCTGATCTCGGAAGCTAAGCAGGGTCGGGCCTGGTTAGTACTTGGATGGGAGACCGCCTGGGAATACCAGGTGCTGTAAGCTTTATATAGTTTACTACCCTAATGTTTTAACTATTCAAATAGCCCAATTTTGGCAGCAGATTTCGCTTACGGCCATACCACCTTGAGAACGCCCGAACTCGTCTGATCTCGGAAGCTAAGCAGGGTCGGGCCTGGTTAGTACTTGGATGGGAGACCGCCTGGGAATACCAGGTGCTGTAAGCTTTATATAGTTTACTACCCTAATGTTTTAACTATTCAAATAGCCCAATTTTGGCAGCAGATTTCGCTTACGGCCATACCACCTTGAGAACGCCCGAACTCGTCTGATCTCGGAAGCTAAGCAGGGTCGGGCCTGGTTAGTACTTGGATGGGAGACCGCCTGGGAATACCAGGTGCTGTAAGCTTTATATAGTTTACTACCCTAATGTTCTAACCATTCAAATAGCCCAATTTTGGCAGCAGATTTCGCTTACGGCCATACCACCTTGAGAACGCCCGAACTCGTCTGATCTCGGAAGCTAAGCAGGGTCGGGCCTGGTTAGTACTTGGATGGGAGACCGCCTGGGAATACCAGGTGCTGTAAGCTTTATGTAGTTTACTACCCTAATGTTCTAACCATTCAAATAGCCCAATTTTGGCAGCAGATTTCGCTTACGGCCATACCACCTTGAGAACGCCCGAACTCGTCTGATCTCGGAAGCTAAGCAGGGTCGGGCCTGGTTAGTACTTGGATGGGAGACCGCCTGGGAATACCAGGTGCTGTAAGCTTTATATAGTTTACTACCCTAATGTTTTAACTATTCAAATAGCCCAATTTTGGCAGCAGATTTCGCTTACGGCCATACCACCTTGAGAACGCCCGAACTCGTCTGATCTCGGAAGCTAAGCAGGGTCGGGCCTGGTTAGTACTTGGATGGGAGACCGCCTGGGAATACCAGGTGCTGTAAGCTTTATATAGTTTACTACCCTAATGTTCTAACCATTCAAATAGCCCAATTTTGGCAGCAGATTTCGCTTACGGCCATACCACCTTGAGAACGCCCGAACTCGTCTGATCTCGGAAGCTAAGCAGGGTCGGGCCTGGTTAGTACTTGGATGGGAGACCGCCTGGGAATACCAGGTGCTGTAAGCTTTATATAGTTTACTACCCTAATGTTCTAACCATTCAAATAGCCCAATTTTGGCAGCAGATTTCGCTTACGGCCATACCACCTTGAGAACGCCCGAACTCGTCTGATCTCGGAAGCTAAGCAGGGTCGGGCCTGGTTAGTACTTGGATGGGAGACCGCCTGGGAATACCAGGTGCTGTAAGCTTTATATAGTTTACTACCCTAATGTTTTAACTATTCAAATAGCCCAATTTTGGCAGCAGATTTCGCTTACGGCCATACCACCTTGAGAACGCCCGAACTCGTCTGATCTCGGAAGCTAAGCAGGGTCGGGCCTGGTTAGTACTTGGATGGGAGACCGCCTGGGAATACCAGGTGCTGTAAGCTTTATATAGTTTACTACCCTAATGTTCTAACCATTCAAATAGCCCAATTTTGGCAGCAGATTTCGCTTACGGCCATACCACCTTGAGAACGCCCGAACTCGTCTGATCTCGGAAGCTAAGCAGGGTCGGGCCTGGTTAGTACTTGGATGGGAGACCGCCTGGGAATACCAGGTGCTGTAAGCTTTATATAGTTTACTACCCTAATGTTTTAACTATTCAAATAGCCCAATTTTGGCAGCAGATTTCGCTTACGGCCATACCACCTTGAGAACGCCCGAACTCGTCTGATCTCGGAAGCTAAGCAGGGTCGGGCCTGGTTAGTACTTGGATGGGAGACCGCCTGGGAATACCAGGTGCTGTAAGCTTTATTGTTTAAAAAAAAAAAAAAAAAAAAAAGAGTCAATGAAATGTTTCAAAAATCCTAAATTGTCTTTTTTCCCCTCAAAATTCCTGAAATAGTCTCTCAGTTTCTTCAGAAAGCCTGAAAGAGTCTCTTTTTTTTTCTTCTTCAAATAGCCCAATTTTGGCTGCAGATTTCGCTTACGGCCATACCATCTTGAGAACGCCCGAACTCGTCTGATCTCGGAAGCTAAGCAGGGTCGGGCCTGGTTAGTACTTGGATGGGAGACCGCCTGGGAATACCAGGTGCTGTAAGCTTTATGTAGTTTACTACCCTAATGTTCTAACCATTCAAATAGCCCAATTTTGGCAGCAGATTTCGCTTACGGCCATACCACCTTGAGAACGCCCGAACTCGTCTGATCTCGGAAGCTAAGCAGGGTCGGGCCTGGTTAGTACTTCGATGGGAGACCGCCTGGGAATACCAGGTGCTGTAAGCTTTATATAGTTTACTACCCTAATGTTCTAACCATTCAAATAGCCCAATTTTGGCAGCAGATTTCGCTTACGGCCATACCACCTTGAGAACGCCCGAACTCGTCTGATCTCGGAAGCTAAGCAGGGTCGGGCCTGGTTAGTACTTGGATGGGAGACCGCCTGGGAATACCAGGTGCTGTAAGCTTTATATAGTTTACTACCCTAATGTTTTAACTATTCAAATAGCCCAATTTTGGCAGCAGATTTCGCTTACGGCCATACCACCTTGAGAACGCCCGAACTCGTCTGATCTCGGAAGCTAAGCAGGGTCGGGCCTGGTTAGTACTTGGATGGGAGACCGCCTGGGAATACCAGGTGCTGTAAGCTTTATATAGTTTACTACCCTAATGTTCTAACCATTCAAATAGCCCAATTTTGGCAGCAGATTTCGCTTACGGCCATACCACCTTGAGAACGCCCGAACTCGTCTGATCTCGGAAGCTAAGCAGGGTCGGGCCTGGTTAGTACTTGGATGGGAGACCGCCTGGGAATACCAGGTGCTGTAAGCTTTATATAGTTTACTACCCTAATGTTTTAACTATTCAAATAGCCCAATTTTGGCAGCAGATTTCGCTTACGGCCATACCACCTTGAGAACGCCCGAACTCGTCTGATCTCGGAAGCTAAGCAGGGTCGGGCCTGGTTAGTACTTGGATGGGAGACCGCCTGGGAATACCAGGTGCTGTAAGCTTTATTGTTTAAAAAAAAAAAAAAAAAAAAAGAGTCAATGAAATGTTTCAAAAATCCTAAATTGTCTTTTTTCCCCTCAAAATTCCTGAAATAGTCTCTCAGTTTCTTCAGAAAGCCTGAAAGAGTCTCTTTTTTTTCTTCTTCAAATAGCCCAATTTTGGCTGCAGATTTCGCTTACGGCCATACCACCTTGAGAACGCCCGAACTCGTCTGATCTCGGAAGCTAAGCAGGGTCGGGCCTGGTTAGTACTTGGATGGGAGACCGCCTGGGAATACCAGGTGCTGTAAGCTTTATGTAGTTTACTACCCTAATGTTCTAACCATTCAAATAGCCCAATTTTGGCAGCAGATTTCGCTTACGGCCATACCACCTTGAGAACGCCCGAACTCGTCTGATCTCGGAAGCTAAGCAGGGTCGGGCCTGGTTAGTACTTGGATGGGAGACCGCCTGGGAATACCAGGTGCTGTAAGCTTTATGTAGTTTACTACCCTAATGTTCTAACCATTCAAATAGCCCAATTTTGGCAGGAGATTTCGCTTACGACCATACCACCTTGAGAACGCCCGAACTCGTCTGATCTCGGAAGCTAAGCAGGGTCGGGCCTGGTTAGTACTTGGATGGGAGACCGCCTGGGAATACCAGGTGCTGTAAGCTTTATGTAGTTTACTACCCTAATGTTCTAACCATTCAAATAGCCCAATTTTGGCAGGAGATTTCGCTTACGACCATACCACCTTGAGAACGCCCGAACTCGTCTGATCTCGGAAGCTAAGCAGGGTCGGGCCTGGTTAGTACTTGGATGGGAGACCGCCTGGGAATACCAGGTGCTGTAAGCTTTATGTAGTTTACTACCCTAATGTTCTAACCATTCAAATAGCCCAATTTTGGCAGCAGATTTCGCTTACGGCCATACCACCTTGAGAACGCCCGAACTCGTCTGATCTCGGAAGCTAAGCAGGGTCGGGCCTGGTTAGTACTTGGATGGGAGACCGCCTGGGAATACCAGGTGCTGTAAGCTTTATATAGTTTACTACCCTAATGTTCTAACCATTCAAATAGCCCAATTTTGGCAGCAGATTTCGCTTACGGCCATACCACCTTGAGAACGCCCGAACTCGTCTGATCTCGGAAGCTAAGCAGGGTCGGGCCTGGTTAGTACTTGGATGGGAGACCGCCTGGGAATACCAGGTGCTCTAAGCTTTATATAGTTTACTACCCTAATGTTCTAACCATTCAAATAGCCCAATTTTGGCAGCAGATTTCGCTTACGGCCATACCACCTTGAGAACGCCCGAACTCGTCTGATCTCGGAAGCTAAGCAGGGTCGGGCCTGGTTAGTACTTGGATGGGAGACCGCCTGGGAATACCAGGTGCTGTAAGCTTTATGTAGTTTACTACCCTAATGTTCTAACCATTCAAATAGCCCAATTTTGGCAGCAGATTTCGCTTACGGCCATACCACCTTGAGAACGCCCGAACTCGTCTGATCTCGGAAGCTAAGCAGGGTCGGGCCTGGTTAGTACTTGGATGGGAGACCGCCTGGGAATACCAGGTGCTGTAAGCTTTATATAGTTTACTACCCTAATGTTTTAACTATTCAAATAGCCCAATTTTGGCAGCAGATTTCGCTTACGGCCATACCACCTTGAGAACGCCCGAACTCGTCTGATCTCGGAAGCTAAGCAGGGTCGGGCCTGGTTAGTACTTGGATGGGAGACCGCCTGGGAATACCAGGTGCTGTAAGCTTTATATAGTTTACTACCCTAATGTTCTAACCATTCAAATAGCCCAATTTTGGCAGCAGATTTCGCTTACGGCCATACCACCTTGAGAACGCCCGAACTCGTCTGATCTCGGAAGCTAAGCAGGGTCGGGCCTGGTTAGTACTTGGATGGGAGACCGCCTGGGAATACCAGGTGCTGTAAGCTTTATATAGTTTACTACCCTAATGTTCTAACCATTCAAATAGCCCAATTTTGGCAGCAGATTTCGCTTACGGCCATACCACCTTGAGAACGCCCGAACTCGTCTGATCTCGGAAGCTAAGCAGGGTCGGGCCTGGTTAGTACTTGGATGGGAGACCGCCTGGGAATACCAGGTGCTGTAAGCTTTATATAGTTTACTACCCTAATGTTTTAACTATTCAAATAGCCCAATTTTGGCAGCAGATTTCGCTTACGGCCATACCACCTTGAGAACGCCCGAACTCGTCTGATCTCGGAAGCTAAGCAGGGTCGGGCCTGGTTAGTACTTGGATGGGAGACCGCCTGGGAATACCAGGTGCTGTAAGCTTTATATAGTTTACTACCCTAATGTTCTAACCATTCAAATAGCCCAATTTTGGCAGCAGATTTCGCTTACGGCCATACCACCTTGAGAACGCCCGAACTCGTCTGATCTCGGAAGCTAAGCAGGGTCGGGCCTGGTTAGTACTTGGATGGGAGACCGCCTGGGAATACCAGGTGCTGTAAGCTTTATATAGTTTACTACCCTAATGTTTTAACTATTCAAATAGCCCAATTTTGGCAGCAGATTTCGCTTACGGCCATACCACCTTGAGAACGCCCGAACTCGTCTGATCTCGGAAGCTAAGCAGGGTCGGGCCTGGTTAGTACTTGGATGGGAGACCGCCTGGGAATACCAGGTGCTGTAAGCTTTATATAGTTTACTACCCTAATGTTCTAACCATTCAAATAGCCCAATTTTGGCAGCAGATTTCGCTTACGGCCATACCACCTTGAGAACGCCCGAACTCGTCTGATCTCGGAAGCTAAGCAGGGTCGGGCCTGGTTAGTACTTGGATGGGAGACCGCCTGGGAATACCAGGTGCTGTAAGCTTTATATAGTTTACTACCCTAATGTTCTAACCATTCAAATAGCCCAATTTTGGCAGCAGATTTCGCTTACGGCCATACCACCTTGAGAACGCCCGAACTCGTCTGATCTCGGAAGCTAAGCAGGGTCGGGCCTGGTTAGTACTTGGATGGGAGACCGCCTGGGAATACCAGGTGCTGTAAGCTTTATATAGTTTACTACCCTAATGTTTTAACTATTCAAATAGCCCAATTTTGGCAGCAGATTTCGCTTACGGCCATACCACCTTGAGAACGCCCGAACTCGTCTGATCTCGGAAGCTAAGCAGGGTCGGGCCTGGTTAGTACTTGGATGGGAGACCGCCTGGGAATACCAGGTGCTGTAAGCTTTATATAGTTTACTACCCTAATGTTCTAACCATTCAAATAGCCCAATTTTGGCAGCAGATTTCGCTTACGGCCATACCACCTTGAGAACGCCCGAACTCGTCTGATCTCGGAAGCTAAGCAGGGTCGGGCCTGGTTAGTACTTGGATGGGAGACCGCCTGGGAATACCAGGTGCTGTAAGCTTTATATAGTTTACTACCCTAATGTTTTAACTATTCAAATAGCCCAATTTTGGCAGCAGATTTCGCTTACGGCCATACCACCTTGAGAACGCCCGAACTCGTCTGATCTCGGAAGCTAAGCAGGGTCGGGCCTGGTTAGTACTTGGATGGGAGACCGCCTGGGAATACCAGGTGCTGTAAGCTTTATTGTTTAAAAAAAAAAAAAAAAAAAAAGAGTCAATGAAATGTTTCAAAAATCCTAAATTGTCTTTTTTCCCCTCAAAATTCCTGAAATAGTCTCTCAGTTTCTTCAGAAAGCCTGAAAGAGTCTCTTTTTTTTTCTTCTTCAAATAGCCCAATTTTGGCTGCAGATTTCGCTTACGGCCATACCATCTTGAGAACGCCCGAACTCGTCTGATCTCGGAAGCTAAGCAGGGTCGGGCCTGGTTAGTACTTGGATGGGAGACCGCCTGGGAATACCAGGTGCTGTAAGCTTTATGTAGTTTACTACCCTAATGTTCTAACCATTCAAATAGCCCAATTTTGGCAGCAGATTTCGCTTACGGCCATACCACCTTGAGAACGCCCGAACTCGTCTGATCTCGGAAGCTAAGCAGGGTCGGGCCTGGTTAGTACTTCGATGGGAGACCGCCTGGGAATACCAGGTGCTGTAAGCTTTATATAGTTTACTACCCTAATGTTCTAACCATTCAAATAGCCCAATTTTGGCAGCAGATTTCGCTTACGGCCATACCACCTTGAGAACGCCCGAACTCGTCTGATCTCGGAAGCTAAGCAGGGTCGGGCCTGGTTAGTACTTGGATGGGAGACCGCCTGGGAATACCAGGTGCTGTAAGCTTTATATAGTTTACTACCCTAATGTTTTAACTATTCAAATAGCCCAATTTTGGCAGCAGATTTCGCTTACGGCCATACCACCTTGAGAACGCCCGAACTCGTCTGATCTCGGAAGCTAAGCAGGGTCGGGCCTGGTTAGTACTTGGATGGGAGACCGCCTGGGAATACCAGGTGCTGTAAGCTTTATATAGTTTACTACCCTAATGTTCTAACCATTCAAATAGCCCAATTTTGGCAGCAGATTTCGCTTACGGCCATACCACCTTGAGAACGCCCGAACTCGTCTGATCTCGGAAGCTAAGCAGGGTCGGGCCTGGTTAGTACTTGGATGGGAGACCGCCTGGGAATACCAGGTGCTGTAAGCTTTATATAGTTTACTACCCTAATGTTTTAACTATTCAAATAGCCCAATTTTGGCAGCAGATTTCGCTTACGGCCATACCACCTTGAGAACGCCCGAACTCGTCTGATCTCGGAAGCTAAGCAGGGTCGGGCCTGGTTAGTACTTGGATGGGAGACCGCCTGGGAATACCAGGTGCTGTAAGCTTTATATAGTTTACTACCCTAATGTTTTAACTATTCAAATAGCCCAATTTTGGCAGCAGATTTCGCTTACGGCCATACCACCTTGAGAACGCCCGAACTCGTCTGATCTCGGAAGCTAAGCAGGGTCGGGCCTGGTTAGTACTTGGATGGGAGACCGCCTGGGAATACCAGGTGCTGTAAGCTTTATATAGTTTACTACCCTAATGTTCTAACCATTCAAATAGCCCAATTTTGGCAGCAGATTTCGCTTACGGCCATACCACCTTGAGAACGCCCGAACTCGTCTGATCTCGGAAGCTAAGCAGGGTCGGGCCTGGTTAGTACTTGGATGGGAGACCGCCTGGGAATACCAGGTGCTGTAAGCTTTATGTAGTTTACTACCCTAATGTTCTAACCATTCAAATAGCCCAATTTTGGCAGCAGATTTCGCTTACGGCCATACCACCTTGAGAACGCCCGAACTCGTCTGATCTCGGAAGCTAAGCAGGGTCGGGCCTGGTTAGTACTTGGATGGGAGACCGCCTGGGAATACCAGGTGCTGTAAGCTTTATATAGTTTACTACCCTAATGTTTTAACTATTCAAATAGCCCAATTTTGGCAGCAGATTTCGCTTACGGCCATACCACCTTGAGAACGCCCGAACTCGTCTGATCTCGGAAGCTAAGCAGGGTCGGGCCTGGTTAGTACTTGGATGGGAGACCGCCTGGGAATACCAGGTGCTGTAAGCTTTATATAGTTTACTACCCTAATGTTCTAACCATTCAAATAGCCCAATTTTGGCAGCAGATTTCGCTTACGGCCATACCACCTTGAGAACGCCCGAACTCGTCTGATCTCGGAAGCTAAGCAGGGTCGGGCCTGGTTAGTACTTGGATGGGAGACCGCCTGGGAATACCAGGTGCTGTAAGCTTTATATAGTTTACTACCCTAATGTTCTAACCATTCAAATAGCCCAATTTTGGCAGCAGATTTCGCTTACGGCCATACCACCTTGAGAACGCCCGAACTCGTCTGATCTCGGAAGCTAAGCAGGGTCGGGCCTGGTTAGTACTTGGATGGGAGACCGCCTGGGAATACCAGGTGCTGTAAGCTTTATATAGTTTACTACCCTAATGTTTTAACTATTCAAATAGCCCAATTTTGGCAGCAGATTTCGCTTACGGCCATACCACCTTGAGAACGCCCGAACTCGTCTGATCTCGGAAGCTAAGCAGGGTCGGGCCTGGTTAGTACTTGGATGGGAGACCGCCTGGGAATACCAGGTGCTGTAAGCTTTATATAGTTTACTACCCTAATGTTCTAACCATTCAAATAGCCCAATTTTGGCAGCAGATTTCGCTTACGGCCATACCACCTTGAGAACGCCCGAACTCGTCTGATCTCGGAAGCTAAGCAGGGTCGGGCCTGGTTAGTACTTGGATGGGAGACCGCCTGGGAATACCAGGTGCTGTAAGCTTTATATAGTTTACTACCCTAATGTTTTAACTATTCAAATAGCCCAATTTTGGCAGCAGATTTCGCTTACGGCCATACCACCTTGAGAACGCCCGAACTCGTCTGATCTCGGAAGCTAAGCAGGGTCGGGCCTGGTTAGTACTTGGATGGGAGACCGCCTGGGAATACCAGGTGCTGTAAGCTTTATTGTTTAAAAAAAAAAAAAAAAAAAAAGAGTCAATGAAATGTTTCAAAAATCCTAAATTGTCTTTTTTCCCCTCAAAATTCCTGAAATAGTCTCTCAGTTTCTTCAGAAAGCCTGAAAGAGTCTCTTTTTTTTTCTTCTTCAAATAGCCCAATTTTGGCTGCAGATTTCGCTTACGGCCATACCATCTTGAGAACGCCCGAACTCGTCTGATCTCGGAAGCTAAGCAGGGTCGGGCCTGGTTAGTACTTGGATGGGAGACCGCCTGGGAATACCAGGTGCTGTAAGCTTTATGTAGTTTACTACCCTAATGTTCTAACCATTCAAATAGCCCAATTTTGGCAGCAGATTTCGCTTACGGCCATACCACCTTGAGAACGCCCGAACTCGTCTGATCTCGGAAGCTAAGCAGGGTCGGGCCTGGTTAGTACTTCGATGGGAGACCGCCTGGGAATACCAGGTGCTGTAAGCTTTATATAGTTTACTACCCTAATGTTCTAACCATTCAAATAGCCCAATTTTGGCAGCAGATTTCGCTTACGGCCATACCACCTTGAGAACGCCCGAACTCGTCTGATCTCGGAAGCTAAGCAGGGTCGGGCCTGGTTAGTACTTGGATGGGAGACCGCCTGGGAATACCAGGTGCTGTAAGCTTTATATAGTTTACTACCCTAATGTTTTAACTATTCAAATAGCCCAATTTTGGCAGCAGATTTCGCTTACGGCCATACCACCTTGAGAACGCCCGAACTCGTCTGATCTCGGAAGCTAAGCAGGGTCGGGCCTGGTTAGTACTTGGATGGGAGACCGCCTGGGAATACCAGGTGCTGTAAGCTTTATATAGTTTACTACCCTAATGTTCTAACCATTCAAATAGCCCAATTTTGGCAGCAGATTTCGCTTACGGCCATACCACCTTGAGAACGCCCGAACTCGTCTGATCTCGGAAGCTAAGCAGGGTCGGGCCTGGTTAGTACTTGGATGGGAGACCGCCTGGGAATACCAGGTGCTGTAAGCTTTATATAGTTTACTACCCTAATGTTTTAACTATTCAAATAGCCCAATTTTGGCAGCAGATTTCGCTTACGGCCATACCACCTTGAGAACGCCCGAACTCGTCTGATCTCGGAAGCTAAGCAGGGTCGGGCCTGGTTAGTACTTGGATGGGAGACCGCCTGGGAATACCAGGTGCTGTAAGCTTTATTGTTTAAAAAAAAAAAAAAAAAAAAAGAGTCAATGAAATGTTTCAAAAATCCTAAATTGTCTTTTTTCCCCTCAAAATTCCTGAAATAGTCTCTCAGTTTCTTCAGAAAGCCTGAAAGAGTCTCTTTTTTTTCTTCTTCAAATAGCCCAATTTTGGCTGCAGATTTCGCTTACGGCCATACCACCTTGAGAACGCCCGAACTCGTCTGATCTCGGAAGCTAAGCAGGGTCGGGCCTGGTTAGTACTTGGATGGGAGACCGCCTGGGAATACCAGGTGCTGTAAGCTTTATGTAGTTTACTACCCTAATGTTCTAACCATTCAAATAGCCCAATTTTGGCAGCAGATTTCGCTTACGGCCATACCACCTTGAGAACGCCCGAACTCGTCTGATCTCGGAAGCTAAGCAGGGTCGGGCCTGGTTAGTACTTGGATGGGAGACCGCCTGGGAATACCAGGTGCTGTAAGCTTTATGTAGTTTACTACCCTAATGTTCTAACCATTCAAATAGCCCAATTTTGGCAGGAGATTTCGCTTACGACCATACCACCTTGAGAACGCCCGAACTCGTCTGATCTCGGAAGCTAAGCAGGGTCGGGCCTGGTTAGTACTTGGATGGGAGACCGCCTGGGAATACCAGGTGCTGTAAGCTTTATGTAGTTTACTACCCTAATGTTCTAACCATTCAAATAGCCCAATTTTGGCAGGAGATTTCGCTTACGACCATACCACCTTGAGAACGCCCGAACTCGTCTGATCTCGGAAGCTAAGCAGGGTCGGGCCTGGTTAGTACTTGGATGGGAGACCGCCTGGGAATACCAGGTGCTGTAAGCTTTATGTAGTTTACTACCCTAATGTTCTAACCATTCAAATAGCCCAATTTTGGCAGCAGATTTCGCTTACGGCCATACCACCTTGAGAACGCCCGAACTCGTCTGATCTCGGAAGCTAAGCAGGGTCGGGCCTGGTTAGTACTTGGATGGGAGACCGCCTGGGAATACCAGGTGCTGTAAGCTTTATATAGTTTACTACCCTAATGTTCTAACCATTCAAATAGCCCAATTTTGGCAGCAGATTTCGCTTACGGCCATACCACCTTGAGAACGCCCGAACTCGTCTGATCTCGGAAGCTAAGCAGGGTCGGGCCTGGTTAGTACTTGGATGGGAGACCGCCTGGGAATACCAGGTGCTCTAAGCTTTATATAGTTTACTACCCTAATGTTCTAACCATTCAAATAGCCCAATTTTGGCAGCAGATTTCGCTTACGGCCATACCACCTTGAGAACGCCCGAACTCGTCTGATCTCGGAAGCTAAGCAGGGTCGGGCCTGGTTAGTACTTGGATGGGAGACCGCCTGGGAATACCAGGTGCTGTAAGCTTTATGTAGTTTACTACCCTAATGTTCTAACCATTCAAATAGCCCAATTTTGGCAGCAGATTTCGCTTACGGCCATACCACCTTGAGAACGCCCGAACTCGTCTGATCTCGGAAGCTAAGCAGGGTCGGGCCTGGTTAGTACTTGGATGGGAGACCGCCTGGGAATACCAGGTGCTGTAAGCTTTATATAGTTTACTACCCTAATGTTTTAACTATTCAAATAGCCCAATTTTGGCAGCAGATTTCGCTTACGGCCATACCACCTTGAGAACGCCCGAACTCGTCTGATCTCGGAAGCTAAGCAGGGTCGGGCCTGGTTAGTACTTGGATGGGAGACCGCCTGGGAATACCAGGTGCTGTAAGCTTTATATAGTTTACTACCCTAATGTTCTAACCATTCAAATAGCCCAATTTTGGCAGCAGATTTCGCTTACGGCCATACCACCTTGAGAACGCCCGAACTCGTCTGATCTCGGAAGCTAAGCAGGGTCGGGCCTGGTTAGTACTTGGATGGGAGACCGCCTGGGAATACCAGGTGCTGTAAGCTTTATATAGTTTACTACCCTAATGTTCTAACCATTCAAATAGCCCAATTTTGGCAGCAGATTTCGCTTACGGCCATACCACCTTGAGAACGCCCGAACTCGTCTGATCTCGGAAGCTAAGCAGGGTCGGGCCTGGTTAGTACTTGGATGGGAGACCGCCTGGGAATACCAGGTGCTGTAAGCTTTATATAGTTTACTACCCTAATGTTTTAACTATTCAAATAGCCCAATTTTGGCAGCAGATTTCGCTTACGGCCATACCACCTTGAGAACGCCCGAACTCGTCTGATCTCGGAAGCTAAGCAGGGTCGGGCCTGGTTAGTACTTGGATGGGAGACCGCCTGGGAATACCAGGTGCTGTAAGCTTTATATAGTTTACTACCCTAATGTTCTAACCATTCAAATAGCCCAATTTTGGCAGCAGATTTCGCTTACGGCCATACCACCTTGAGAACGCCCGAACTCGTCTGATCTCGGAAGCTAAGCAGGGTCGGGCCTGGTTAGTACTTGGATGGGAGACCGCCTGGGAATACCAGGTGCTGTAAGCTTTATATAGTTTACTACCCTAATGTTTTAACTATTCAAATAGCCCAATTTTGGCAGCAGATTTCGCTTACGGCCATACCACCTTGAGAACGCCCGAACTCGTCTGATCTCGGAAGCTAAGCAGGGTCGGGCCTGGTTAGTACTTGGATGGGAGACCGCCTGGGAATACCAGGTGCTGTAAGCTTTATATAGTTTACTACCCTAATGTTCTAACCATTCAAATAGCCCAATTTTGGCAGCAGATTTCGCTTACGGCCATACCACCTTGAGAACGCCCGAACTCGTCTGATCTCGGAAGCTAAGCAGGGTCGGGCCTGGTTAGTACTTGGATGGGAGACCGCCTGGGAATACCAGGTGCTGTAAGCTTTATATAGTTTACTACCCTAATGTTTTAACTATTCAAATAGCCCAATTTTGGCAGCAGATTTCGCTTACGGCCATACCACCTTGAGAACGCCCGAACTCGTCTGATCTCGGAAGCTAAGCAGGGTCGGGCCTGGTTAGTACTTGGATGGGAGACCGCCTGGGAATACCAGGTGCTGTAAGCTTTATATAGTTTACTACCCTAATGTTCTAACCATTCAAATAGCCCAATTTTGGCAGCAGATTTCGCTTACGGCCATACCACCTTGAGAACGCCCGAACTCGTCTGATCTCGGAAGCTAAGCAGGGTCGGGCCTGGTTAGTACTTGGATGGGAGACCGCCTGGGAATACCAGGTGCTGTAAGCTTTATATAGTTTACTACCCTAAGGTTTTAACTATTCAAATAGCCCAATTTTGGCAGCAGATTTCGCTTACGGCCATACCACCTTGAGAACGCCCGAACTCGTCTGATCTCGGAAGCTAAGCAGGGTCGGGCCTGGTTAGTACTTGGATGGGAGACCGCCTGGGAATACCAGGTGCTGTAAGCTTTATATAGTTTACTACCCTAATGTTTTAACTATTCAAATAGCCCAATTTTGGCAGCAGATTTCGCTTACGGCCATACCACCTTGAGAACGCCCGAACTCGTCTGATCTCGGAAGCTAAGCAGGGTCGGGCCTGGTTAGTACTTCGATGGGAGACCGCCTGGGAATACCAGGTGCTGTAAGCTTTATATAGTTTACTACCCTAATGTTCTAACCATTCAAATAGCCCAATTTTGGCAGCAGATTTCGCTTACGGCCATACCACCTTGAGAACGCCCGAACTCGTCTGATCTCGGAAGCTAAGCAGGGTCGGGCCTGGTTAGTACTTGGATGGGAGACCGCCTGGGAATACCAGGTGCTGTAAGCTTTATATAGTTTACTACCCTAATGTTTTAACTATTCAAATAGCCCAATTTTGGCAGCAGATTTCGCTTACGGCCATACCACCTTGAGAACGCCCGAACTCGTCTGATCTCGGAAGCTAAGCAGGGTCGGGCCTGGTTAGTACTTGGATGGGAGACCGCCTGGGAATACCAGGTGCTGTAAGCTTTATATAGTTTACTACCCTAATGTTCTAACCATTCAAATAGCCCAATTTTGGCAGCAGATTTCGCTTACGGCCATACCACCTTGAGAACGCCCGAACTCGTCTGATCTCGGAAGCTAAGCAGGGTCGGGCCTGGTTAGTACTTGGATGGGAGACCGCCTGGGAATACCAGGTGCTGTAAGCTTTATATAGTTTACTACCCTAATGTTTTAACTATTCAAATAGCCCAATTTTGGCAGCAGATTTCGCTTACGGCCATACCACCTTGAGAACGCCCGAACTCGTCTGATCTCGGAAGCTAAGCAGGGTCGGGCCTGGTTAGTACTTGGATGGGAGACCGCCTGGGAATACCAGGTGCTGTAAGCTTTATATAGTTTACTACCCTAATGTTTTAACTATTCAAATAGCCCAATTTTGGCAGCAGATTTCGCTTACGGCCATACCACCTTGAGAACGCCCGAACTCGTCTGATCTCGGAAGCTAAGCAGGGTCGGGCCTGGTTAGTACTTGGATGGGAGACCGCCTGGGAATACCAGGTGCTGTAAGCTTTATTGTTTAAAAAAAAAAAAAAAAAAAAAGAGTCAATGAAATGTTTCAAAAATCCTAAATTGTCTTTTTTCCCCTCAAAATTCCTGAAATAGTCTCTCAGTTTCTTCAGAAAGCCTGAAAGAGTCTCTTTTTTTTCTTCTTCAAATAGCCCAATTTTGGCTGCAGATTTCGCTTACGGCCATACCACCTTGAGAACGCCCGAACTCGTCTGATCTCGGAAGCTAAGCAGGGTCGGGCCTGGTTAGTACTTGGATGGGAGACCGCCTGGGAATACCAGGTGCTGTAAGCTTTATGTAGTTTACTACCCTAATGTTCTAACCATTCAAATAGCCCAATTTTGGCAGCAGATTTCGCTTACGGCCATACCACCTTGAGAACGCCCGAACTCGTCTGATCTCGGAAGCTAAGCAGGGTCGGGCCTGGTTAGTACTTGGATGGGAGACCGCCTGGGAATACCAGGTGCTGTAAGCTTTATGTAGTTTACTACCCTAATGTTCTAACCATTCAAATAGCCCAATTTTGGCAGGAGATTTCGCTTACGACCATACCACCTTGAGAACGCCCGAACTCGTCTGATCTCGGAAGCTAAGCAGGGTCGGGCCTGGTTAGTACTTGGATGGGAGACCGCCTGGGAATACCAGGTGCTGTAAGCTTTATGTAGTTTACTACCCTAATGTTCTAACCATTCAAATAGCC
This sequence comes from Pimephales promelas, assembly GCF_988280905.1. Lineage (NCBI taxonomy): Eukaryota > Metazoa > Chordata > Actinopteri > Cypriniformes > Leuciscidae > Pimephales > Pimephales promelas. The sequence goes on from NC_142771.1 coordinate 45,880,160, forward strand.
CAATTTTGGCAGGAGATTTCGCTTACGACCATACCACCTTGAGAACGCCCGAACTCGTCTGATCTCGGAAGCTAAGCAGGGTCGGGCCTGGTTAGTACTTGGATGGGAGACCGCCTGGGAATACCAGGTGCTGTAAGCTTTATGTAGTTTACTACCCTAATGTTCTAACCATTCAAATAGCCCAATTTTGGCAGCAGATTTCGCTTACGGCCATACCACCTTGAGAACGCCCGAACTCGTCTGATCTCGGAAGCTAAGCAGGGTCGGGCCTGGTTAGTACTTGGATGGGAGACCGCCTGGGAATACCAGGTGCTGTAAGCTTTATATAGTTTACTACCCTAATGTTCTAACCATTCAAATAGCCCAATTTTGGCAGCAGATTTCGCTTACGGCCATACCACCTTGAGAACGCCCGAACTCGTCTGATCTCGGAAGCTAAGCAGGGTCGGGCCTGGTTAGTACTTGGATGGGAGACCGCCTGGGAATACCAGGTGCTCTAAGCTTTATATAGTTTACTACCCTAATGTTCTAACCATTCAAATAGCCCAATTTTGGCAGCAGATTTCGCTTACGGCCATACCACCTTGAGAACGCCCGAACTCGTCTGATCTCGGAAGCTAAGCAGGGTCGGGCCTGGTTAGTACTTGGATGGGAGACCGCCTGGGAATACCAGGTGCTGTAAGCTTTATGTAGTTTACTACCCTAATGTTCTAACCATTCAAATAGCCCAATTTTGGCAGCAGATTTCGCTTACGGCCATACCACCTTGAGAACGCCCGAACTCGTCTGATCTCGGAAGCTAAGCAGGGTCGGGCCTGGTTAGTACTTGGATGGGAGACCGCCTGGGAATACCAGGTGCTGTAAGCTTTATATAGTTTACTACCCTAATGTTTTAACTATTCAAATAGCCCAATTTTGGCAGCAGATTTCGCTTACGGCCATACCACCTTGAGAACGCCCGAACTCGTCTGATCTCGGAAGCTAAGCAGGGTCGGGCCTGGTTAGTACTTGGATGGGAGACCGCCTGGGAATACCAGGTGCTGTAAGCTTTATATAGTTTACTACCCTAATGTTCTAACCATTCAAATAGCCCAATTTTGGCAGCAGATTTCGCTTACGGCCATACCACCTTGAGAACGCCCGAACTCGTCTGATCTCGGAAGCTAAGCAGGGTCGGGCCTGGTTAGTACTTGGATGGGAGACCGCCTGGGAATACCAGGTGCTGTAAGCTTTATATAGTTTACTACCCTAATGTTCTAACCATTCAAATAGCCCAATTTTGGCAGCAGATTTCGCTTACGGCCATACCACCTTGAGAACGCCCGAACTCGTCTGATCTCGGAAGCTAAGCAGGGTCGGGCCTGGTTAGTACTTGGATGGGAGACCGCCTGGGAATACCAGGTGCTGTAAGCTTTATATAGTTTACTACCCTAATGTTTTAACTATTCAAATAGCCCAATTTTGGCAGCAGATTTCGCTTACGGCCATACCACCTTGAGAACGCCCGAACTCGTCTGATCTCGGAAGCTAAGCAGGGTCGGGCCTGGTTAGTACTTGGATGGGAGACCGCCTGGGAATACCAGGTGCTGTAAGCTTTATATAGTTTACTACCCTAATGTTCTAACCATTCAAATAGCCCAATTTTGGCAGCAGATTTCGCTTACGGCCATACCACCTTGAGAACGCCCGAACTCGTCTGATCTCGGAAGCTAAGCAGGGTCGGGCCTGGTTAGTACTTGGATGGGAGACCGCCTGGGAATACCAGGTGCTGTAAGCTTTATATAGTTTACTACCCTAATGTTTTAACTATTCAAATAGCCCAATTTTGGCAGCAGATTTCGCTTACGGCCATACCACCTTGAGAACGCCCGAACTCGTCTGATCTCGGAAGCTAAGCAGGGTCGGGCCTGGTTAGTACTTGGATGGGAGACCGCCTGGGAATACCAGGTGCTGTAAGCTTTATATAGTTTACTACCCTAATGTTCTAACCATTCAAATAGCCCAATTTTGGCAGCAGATTTCGCTTACGGCCATACCACCTTGAGAACGCCCGAACTCGTCTGATCTCGGAAGCTAAGCAGGGTCGGGCCTGGTTAGTACTTGGATGGGAGACCGCCTGGGAATACCAGGTGCTGTAAGCTTTATATAGTTTACTACCCTAATGTTTTAACTATTCAAATAGCCCAATTTTGGCAGCAGATTTCGCTTACGGCCATACCACCTTGAGAACGCCCGAACTCGTCTGATCTCGGAAGCTAAGCAGGGTCGGGCCTGGTTAGTACTTGGATGGGAGACCGCCTGGGAATACCAGGTGCTGTAAGCTTTATATAGTTTACTACCCTAATGTTCTAACCATTCAAATAGCCCAATTTTGGCAGCAGATTTCGCTTACGGCCATACCACCTTGAGAACGCCCGAACTCGTCTGATCTCGGAAGCTAAGCAGGGTCGGGCCTGGTTAGTACTTGGATGGGAGACCGCCTGGGAATACCAGGTGCTGTAAGCTTTATATAGTTTACTACCCTAAGGTTTTAACTATTCAAATAGCCCAATTTTGGCAGCAGATTTCGCTTACGGCCATACCACCTTGAGAACGCCCGAACTCGTCTGATCTCGGAAGCTAAGCAGGGTCGGGCCTGGTTAGTACTTGGATGGGAGACCGCCTGGGAATACCAGGTGCTGTAAGCTTTATATAGTTTACTACCCTAATGTTTTAACTATTCAAATAGCCCAATTTTGGCAGCAGATTTCGCTTACGGCCATACCACCTTGAGAACGCCCGAACTCGTCTGATCTCGGAAGCTAAGCAGGGTCGGGCCTGGTTAGTACTTGGATGGGAGACCGCCTGGGAATACCAGGTGCTGTAAGCTTTATTGTTTAAAAAAAAAAAAAAAAAAAAAGAGTCAATGAAATGTTTCAAAAATCCTAAATTGTCTTTTTTCCCCTCAAAATTCCTGAAATAGTCTCTCAGTTTCTTCAGAAAGCCTGAAAGAGTCTCTTTTTTTTCTTCTTCAAATAGCCCAATTTTGGCTGCAGATTTCGCTTACGGCCATACCACCTTGAGAACGCCCGAACTCGTCTGATCTCGGAAGCTAAGCAGGGTCGGGCCTGGTTAGTACTTGGATGGGAGACCGCCTGGGAATACCAGGTGCTGTAAGCTTTATGTAGTTTACTACCCTAATGTTCTAACCATTCAAATAGCCCAATTTTGGCAGCAGATTTCGCTTACGGCCATACCACCTTGAGAACGCCCGAACTCGTCTGATCTCGGAAGCTAAGCAGGGTCGGGCCTGGTTAGTACTTGGATGGGAGACCGCCTGGGAATACCAGGTGCTGTAAGCTTTATATAGTTTACTACCCTAATGTTCTAACCATTCAAATAGCCCAATTTTGGCAGCAGATTTCGCTTACGGCCATACCACCTTGAGAACGCCCGAACTCGTCTGATCTCGGAAGCTAAGCAGGGTCGGGCCTGGTTAGTACTTGGATGGGAGACCGCCTGGGAATACCAGGTGCTGTAAGCTTTATGTAGTTTACTACCCTAATGTTTTAACTATTCAAATAGCCCAATTTTGGCAGCAGATTTCGCTTACGGCCATACCACCTTGAGAACGCCCGAACTCGTCTGATCTCGGAAGCTAAGCAGGGTCGGGCCTGGTTAGTACTTGGATGGGAGACCGCCTGGGAATACCAGGTGCTGTAAGCTTTATATAGTTTACTACCCTAATGTTCTAACCATTCAAATAGCCCAATTTTGGCAGCAGATTTCGCTTACGGCCATACCACCTTGAGAACGCCCGAACTCGTCTGATCTCGGAAGCTAAGCAGGGTCGGGCCTGGTTAGTACTTGGATGGGAGACCGCCTGGGAATACCAGGTGCTGTAAGCTTTATATAGTTTACTACCCTAATGTTTTAACTATTCAAATAGCCCAATTTTGGCAGCAGATTTCGCTTACGGCCATACCACCTTGAGAACGCCCGAACTCGTCTGATCTCGGAAGCTAAGCAGGGTCGGGCCTGGTTAGTACTTGGATGGGAGACCGCCTGGGAATACCAGGTGCTGTAAGCTTTATATAGTTTACTACCCTAATGTTCTAACCATTCAAATAGCCCAATTTTGGCAGCAGATTTCGCTTACGGCCATACCACCTTGAGAACGCCCGAACTCGTCTGATCTCGGAAGCTAAGCAGGGTCGGGCCTGGTTAGTACTTGGATGGGAGACCGCCTGGGAATACCAGGTGCTGTAAGCTTTATATAGTTTACTACCCTAATGTTTTAACTATTCAAATAGCCCAATTTTGGCAGCAGATTTCGCTTACGGCCATACCACCTTGAGAACGCCCGAACTCGTCTGATCTCGGAAGCTAAGCAGGGTCGGGCCTGGTTAGTACTTGGATGGGAGACCGCCTGGGAATACCAGGTGCTGTAAGCTTTATATAGTTTACTACCCTAATGTTTTAACTATTCAAATAGCCCAATTTTGGCAGCAGATTTCGCTTACGGCCATACCACCTTGAGAACGCCCGAACTCGTCTGATCTCGGAAGCTAAGCAGGGTCGGGCCTGGTTAGTACTTGGATGGGAGACCGCCTGGGAATACCAGGTGCTGTAAGCTTTATTGTTTAAAAAAAAAAAAAAAAAAAAAAGAGTCAATGAAATGTTTCAAAAATCCTAAATTGTCTTTTTTCCCCTCAAAATTCCTGAAATAGTCTCTCAGTTTCTTCAGAAAGCCTGAAAGAGTCTCTTTTTTTTCTTCTTCAAATAGCCCAATTTTGGCTGCAGATTTCGCTTACGGCCATACCACCTTGAGAACGCCCGAACTCGTCTGATCTCGGAAGCTAAGCAGGGTCGGGCCTGGTTAGTACTTGGATGGGAGACCGCCTGGGAATACCAGGTGCTGTAAGCTTTATGTAGTTTACTACCCTAATGTTCTAACCATTCAAATAGCCCAATTTTGGCAGCAGATTTCGCTTACGGCCATACCACCTTGAGAACGCCCGAACTCGTCTGATCTCGGAAGCTAAGCAGGGTCGGGCCTGGTTAGTACTTGGATGGGAGACCGCCTGGGAATACCAGGTGCTGTAAGCTTTATGTAGTTTACTACCCTAATGTTCTAACCATTCAAATAGCCCAATTTTGGCAGGAGATTTCGCTTACGACCATACCACCTTGAGAACGCCCGAACTCGTCTGATCTCGGAAGCTAAGCAGGGTCGGGCCTGGTTAGTACTTGGATGGGAGACCGCCTGGGAATACCAGGTGCTGTAAGCTTTATGTAGTTTACTACCCTAATGTTCTAACCATTCAAATAGCCCAATTTTGGCAGGAGATTTCGCTTACGACCATACCACCTTGAGAACGCCCGAACTCGTCTGATCTCGGAAGCTAAGCAGGGTCGGGCCTGGTTAGTACTTGGATGGGAGACCGCCTGGGAATACCAGGTGCTGTAAGCTTTATGTAGTTTACTACCCTAATGTTCTAACCATTCAAATAGCCCAATTTTGGCAGCAGATTTCGCTTACGGCCATACCACCTTGAGAACGCCCGAACTCGTCTGATCTCGGAAGCTAAGCAGGGTCGGGCCTGGTTAGTACTTGGATGGGAGACCGCCTGGGAATACCAGGTGCTGTAAGCTTTATATAGTTTACTACCCTAATGTTCTAACCATTCAAATAGCCCAATTTTGGCAGCAGATTTCGCTTACGGCCATACCACCTTGAGAACGCCCGAACTCGTCTGATCTCGGAAGCTAAGCAGGGTCGGGCCTGGTTAGTACTTGGATGGGAGACCGCCTGGGAATACCAGGTGCTGTAAGCTTTATATAGTTTACTACCCTAATGTTCTAACCATTCAAATAGCCCAATTTTGGCAGCAGATTTCGCTTACGGCCATACCACCTTGAGAACGCCCGAACTCGTCTGATCTCGGAAGCTAAGCAGGGTCGGGCCTGGTTAGTACTTGGATGGGAGACCGCCTGGGAATACCAGGTGCTGTAAGCTTTATGTAGTTTACTACCCTAATGTTCTAACCATTCAAATAGCCCAATTTTGGCAGCAGATTTCGCTTACGGCCATACCACCTTGAGAACGCCCGAACTCGTCTGATCTCGGAAGCTAAGCAGGGTCGGGCCTGGTTAGTACTTGGATGGGAGACCGCCTGGGAATACCAGGTGCTGTAAGCTTTATATAGTTTACTACCCTAATGTTTTAACTATTCAAATAGCCCAATTTTGGCAGCAGATTTCGCTTACGGCCATACCACCTTGAGAACGCCCGAACTCGTCTGATCTCGGAAGCTAAGCAGGGTCGGGCCTGGTTAGTACTTGGATGGGAGACCGCCTGGGAATACCAGGTGCTGTAAGCTTTATATAGTTTACTACCCTAATGTTCTAACCATTCAAATAGCCCAATTTTGGCAGCAGATTTCGCTTACGGCCATACCACCTTGAGAACGCCCGAACTCGTCTGATCTCGGAAGCTAAGCAGGGTCGGGCCTGGTTAGTACTTGGATGGGAGACCGCCTGGGAATACCAGGTGCTGTAAGCTTTATATAGTTTACTACCCTAATGTTCTAACCATTCAAATAGCCCAATTTTGGCAGCAGATTTCGCTTACGGCCATACCACCTTGAGAACGCCCGAACTCGTCTGATCTCGGAAGCTAAGCAGGGTCGGGCCTGGTTAGTACTTGGATGGGAGACCGCCTGGGAATACCAGGTGCTGTAAGCTTTATTGTTTAAAAAAAAAAAAAAAAAAAAAGAGTCAATGAAATGTTTCAAAAATCCTAAATTGTCTTTTTTCCCCTCAAAATTCCTGAAATAGTCTCTCAGTTTCTTCAGAAAGCCTGAAAGAGTCTCTTTTTTTTTCTTCTTCAAATAGCCCAATTTTGGCTGCAGATTTCGCTTACGGCCATACCATCTTGAGAACGCCCGAACTCGTCTGATCTCGGAAGCTAAGCAGGGTCGGGCCTGGTTAGTACTTGGATGGGAGACCGCCTGGGAATACCAGGTGCTGTAAGCTTTATGTAGTTTACTACCCTAATGTTCTAACCATTCAAATAGCCCAATTTTGGCAGCAGATTTCGCTTACGGCCATACCACCTTGAGAACGCCCGAACTCGTCTGATCTCGGAAGCTAAGCAGGGTCGGGCCTGGTTAGTACTTCGATGGGAGACCGCCTGGGAATACCAGGTGCTGTAAGCTTTATATAGTTTACTACCCTAATGTTCTAACCATTCAAATAGCCCAATTTTGGCAGCAGATTTCGCTTACGGCCATACCACCTTGAGAACGCCCGAACTCGTCTGATCTCGGAAGCTAAGCAGGGTCGGGCCTGGTTAGTACTTGGATGGGAGACCGCCTGGGAATACCAGGTGCTGTAAGCTTTATATAGTTTACTACCCTAATGTTTTAACTATTCAAATAGCCCAATTTTGGCAGCAGATTTCGCTTACGGCCATACCACCTTGAGAACGCCCGAACTCGTCTGATCTCGGAAGCTAAGCAGGGTCGGGCCTGGTTAGTACTTGGATGGGAGACCGCCTGGGAATACCAGGTGCTGTAAGCTTTATATAGTTTACTACCCTAATGTTCTAACCATTCAAATAGCCCAATTTTGGCAGCAGATTTCGCTTACGGCCATACCACCTTGAGAACGCCCGAACTCGTCTGATCTCGGAAGCTAAGCAGGGTCGGGCCTGGTTAGTACTTGGATGGGAGACCGCCTGGGAATACCAGGTGCTGTAAGCTTTATATAGTTTACTACCCTAATGTTTTAACTATTCAAATAGCCCAATTTTGGCAGCAGATTTCGCTTACGGCCATACCACCTTGAGAACGCCCGAACTCGTCTGATCTCGGAAGCTAAGCAGGGTCGGGCCTGGTTAGTACTTGGATGGGAGACCGCCTGGGAATACCAGGTGCTGTAAGCTTTATATAGTTTACTACCCTAATGTTTTAACTATTCAAATAGCCCAATTTTGGCAGCAGATTTCGCTTACGGCCATACCACCTTGAGAACGCCCGAACTCGTCTGATCTCGGAAGCTAAGCAGGGTCGGGCCTGGTTAGTACTTGGATGGGAGACCGCCTGGGAATACCAGGTGCTGTAAGCTTTATTGTTTAAAAAAAAAAAAAAAAAAAAGAGTCAATGAAATGTTTCAAAAATCCTAAATTGTCTTTTTTCCCCTCAAAATTCCTGAAATAGTCTCTCAGTTTCTTCAGAAAGCCTGAAAGAGTCTCTTTTTTTTCTTCTTCAAATAGCCCAATTTTGGCTGCAGATTTCGCTTACGGCCATACCACCTTGAGAACGCCCGAACTCGTCTGATCTCGGAAGCTAAGCAGGGTCGGGCCTGGTTAGTACTTGGATGGGAGACCGCCTGGGAATACCAGGTGCTGTAAGCTTTATGTAGTTTACTACCCTAATGTTCTAACCATTCAAATAGCCCAATTTTGGCAGCAGATTTCGCTTACGGCCATACCACCTTGAGAACGCCCGAACTCGTCTGATCTCGGAAGCTAAGCAGGGTCGGGCCTGGTTAGTACTTGGATGGGAGACCGCCTGGGAATACCAGGTGCTGTAAGCTTTATGTAGTTTACTACCCTAATGTTCTAACCATTCAAATAGCCCAATTTTGGCAGGAGATTTCGCTTACGACCATACCACCTTGAGAACGCCCGAACTCGTCTGATCTCGGAAGCTAAGCAGGGTCGGGCCTGGTTAGTACTTGGATGGGAGACCGCCTGGGAATACCAGGTGCTGTAAGCTTTATGTAGTTTACTACCCTAATGTTCTAACCATTCAAATAGCCCAATTTTGGCAGGAGATTTCGTTTACGACCATACCACCTTGAGAACGCCCGAACTCGTCTGATCTCGGAAGCTAAGCAGGGTCGGGCCTGGTTAGTACTTGGATGGGAGACCGCCTGGGAATACCAGGTGCTGTAAGCTTTATGTAGTTTACTACCCTAATGTTCTAACCATTCAAATAGCCCAATTTTGGCAGCAGATTTCGCTTACGGCCATACCACCTTGAGAACGCCCGAACTCGTCTGATCTCGGAAGCTAAGCAGGGTCGGGCCTGGTTAGTACTTGGATGGGAGACCGCCTGGGAATACCAGGTGCTGTAAGCTTTATATAGTTTACTACCCTAATGTTCTAACCATTCAAATAGCCCAATTTTGGCAGCAGATTTCGCTTACGGCCATACCACCTTGAGAACGCCCGAACTCGTCTGATCTCGGAAGCTAAGCAGGGTCGGGCCTGGTTAGTACTTGGATGGGAGACCGCCTGGGAATACCAGGTGCTGTAAGCTTTATATAGTTTACTACCCTAATGTTCTAACCATTCAAATAGCCCAATTTTGGCAGCAGATTTCGCTTACGGCCATACCACCTTGAGAACGCCCGAACTCGTCTGATCTCGGAAGCTAAGCAGGGTCGGGCCTGGTTAGTACTTGGATGGGAGACCGCCTGGGAATACCAGGTGCTGTAAGCTTTATGTAGTTTACTACCCTAATGTTCTAACCATTCAAATAGCCCAATTTTGGCAGCAGATTTCGCTTACGGCCATACCACCTTGAGAACGCCCGAACTCGTCTGATCTCGGAAGCTAAGCAGGGTCGGGCCTGGTTAGTACTTGGATGGGAGACCGCCTGGGAATACCAGGTGCTGTAAGCTTTATATAGTTTACTACCCTAATGTTTTAACTATTCAAATAGCCCAATTTTGGCAGCAGATTTCGCTTACGGCCATACCACCTTGAGAACGCCCGAACTCGTCTGATCTCGGAAGCTAAGCAGGGTCGGGCCTGGTTAGTACTTGGATGGGAGACCGCCTGGGAATACCAGGTGCTGTAAGCTTTATATAGTTTACTACCCTAATGTTCTAACCATTCAAATAGCCCAATTTTGGCAGCAGATTTCGCTTACGGCCATACCACCTTGAGAACGCCCGAACTCGTCTGATCTCGGAAGCTAAGCAGGGTCGGGCCTGGTTAGTACTTGGATGGGAGACCGCCTGGGAATACCAGGTGCTGTAAGCTTTATATAGTTTACTACCCTAATGTTCTAACCATTCAAATAGCCCAATTTTGGCAGCAGATTTCGCTTACGGCCATACCACCTTGAGAACGCCCGAACTCGTCTGATCTCGGAAGCTAAGCAGGGTCGGGCCTGGTTAGTACTTGGATGGGAGACCGCCTGGGAATACCAGGTGCTGTAAGCTTTATATAGTTTACTACCCTAATGTTTTAACTATTCAAATAGCCCAATTTTGGCAGCAGATTTCGCTTACGGCCATACCACCTTGAGAACGCCCGAACTCGTCTGATCTCGGAAGCTAAGCAGGGTCGGGCCTGGTTAGTACTTGGATGGGAGACCGCCTGGGAATACCAGGTGCTGTAAGCTTTATATAGTTTACTACCCTAATGTTCTAACCATTCAAATAGCCCAATTTTGGCAGCAGATTTCGCTTACGGCCATACCACCTTGAGAACGCCCGAACTCGTCTGATCTCGGAAGCTAAGCAGGGTCGGGCCTGGTTAGTACTTGGATGGGAGACCGCCTGGGAATACCAGGTGCTGTAAGCTTTATATAGTTTACTACCCTAATGTTTTAACTATTCAAATAGCCCAATTTTGGCAGCAGATTTCGCTTACGGCCATACCACCTTGAGAACGCCCGAACTCGTCTGATCTCGGAAGCTAAGCAGGGTCGGGCCTGGTTAGTACTTGGATGGGAGACCGCCTGGGAATACCAGGTGCTGTAAGCTTTATTGTTTAAAAAAAAAAAAAAAAAAAAAGAGTCAATGAAATGTTTCAAAAATCCTAAATTGTCTTTTTTCCCCTCAAAATTCCTGAAATAGTCTCTCAGTTTCTTCAGAAAGCCTGAAAGAGTCTCTTTTTTTTTCTTCTTCAAATAGCCCAATTTTGGCAGGAGATTTCGCTTACGACCATACCACCTTGAGAACGCCCGAACTCGTCTGATCTCGGAAGCTAAGCAGGGTCGGGCCTGGTTAGTACTTGGATGGGAGACCGCCTGGGAATACCAGGTGCTGTAAGCTTTATGTAGTTTACTACCCTAATGTTCTAACCATTCAAATAGCCCAATTTTGGCAACAGATTTCGCTTACGGCCATACCACCTTGAGAACGCCCGAACTCGTCTGATCTCGGAAGCTAAGCAGGGTCGGGCCTGGTTAGTACTTGGATGGGAGACCGCCTGGGAATACCAGGTGCTGTAAGCTTTATATAGTTTACTACCCTAATGTTCTAACCATTCAAATAGCCCAATTTTGGCAGCAGATTTCGCTTACGGCCATACCACCTTGAGAACGCCCGAACTCGTCTGATCTCGGAAGCTAAGCAGGGTCGGGCCTGGTTAGTACTTGGATGGGAGACCGCCTGGGAATACCAGGTGCTGTAAGCTTTATATAGTTTACTACCCTAATGTTTTAACTATTCAAATAGCCCAATTTTGGCAGCAGATTTCGCTTACGGCCATACCACCTTGAGAACGCCCGAACTCGTCTGATCTCGGAAGCTAAGCAGGGTCGGGCCTGGTTAGTACTTGGATGGGAGACCGCCTGGGAATACCAGGTGCTGTAAGCTTTATATAGTTTACTACCCTAATGTTCTAACCATTCAAATAGCCCAATTTTGGCAGCAGATTTCGCTTACGGCCATACCACCTTGAGAACGCCCGAACTCGTCTGATCTCGGAAGCTAAGCAGGGTCGGGCCTGGTTAGTACTTGGATGGGAGACCGCCTGGGAATAGCAGGTGCTGTAAGCTTTATATAGTTTACTACCCTAATGTTTCAACTATTCAAATAGCCCAATTTTGGCAGCAGATTTCGCTTACGGCCATACCACCTTGAGAACGCCCGAACTCGTCTGATCTCGGAAGCTAGGCAGGGTCGGGCCTGGTTAGTACTTGGATGGGAGACCGCCTGGGAATAGCAGGTGCTGTAAGCTTTATATAGTTTACTACCCTAATGTTTTAACTATTCAAATAGCCCAATTTTGGCAGCAGATTTCGCTTACGGCCATACCACCTTGAGAACGCCCGAACTCGTCTGATCTCGGAAGCTAAGCAGGGTCGGGCCTGGTTAGTACTTGGATGGGAGACCGCCTGGGAATACCAGGTGCTGTAAGCTTTATATAGTTTACTACCCTAATGTTCTAACCATTCAAATAGCCCAATTTTGGCAGCAGATTTCGCTTACGGCCATACCACCTTGAGAACGCCCGAACTCGTCTGATCTCGGAAGCTAAGCAGGGTCGGGCCTGGTTAGTACTTGGATGGGAGACCGCCTGGGAATACCAGGTGCTGTAAGCTTTATATAGTTTACTACCCTAATGTTTTAACTATTCAAATAGCCCAATTTTGGCAGCAGATTTCGCTTACGGCCATACCACCTTGAGAACGCCCGAACTCGTCTGATCTCGGAAGCTAAGCAGGGTCGGGCCTGGTTAGTACTTGGATGGGAGACCGCCTGGGAATACCAAGTGCTGTAAGCTTTATTGTTTAAAAAAAAAAAAAAGAGTCAATGAAATGTTTCAAAAATCCTAAATTGTCTTTTTTCCCCTCAAAATTCCTGAAATAGTCTCTCAGTTTCTTCAGAAAGCCTGAAAGAGTCTCTTTTTTTTCTTCTTCAAATAGCCCAATTTTGGCTGCAGATTTCGCTTACGGCCATACCACCTTGAGAACGCCCGAACTCGTCTGATCTCGGAAGCTAAGCAGGGTCGGGCCTGGTTAGTACTTGGATGGGAGACCGCCTGGGAATACCAGGTGCTGTAAGCTTTATGTAGTTTACTACCCTAATGTTCTAACCATTCAAATAGCCCAATTTTGGCAGCAGATTTCGCTTACGGCCATACCACCTTGAGAACGCCCGAACTCGTCTGATCTCGGAAGCTAAGCAGGGTCGGGCCTGGTTAGTACTTGGATGGGAGACCGCCTGGGAATACCAGGTGCTGTAAGCTTTATGTAGTTTACTACCCTAATGTTCTAACCATTCAAATAGCCCAATTTTGGCAGGAGATTTCGCTTACGACCATACCACCTTGAGAACGCCCGAACTCGTCTGATCTCGGAAGCTAAGCAGGGTCGGGCCTGGTTAGTACTTGGATGGGAGACCGCCTGGGAATACCAGGTGCTGTAAGCTTTATGTAGTTTACTACCCTAATGTTCTAACCATTCAAATAGCCCAATTTTGGCAGCAGATTTCGCTTACGGCCATACCACCTTGAGAACGCCCGAACTCGTCTGATCTCGGAAGCTAAGCAGGGTCGGGCCTGGTTAGTACTTGGATGGGAGACCGCCTGTGAATACCAGGTGCTGTAAGCTTTATATAGTTTACTACCCTAATGTTCTAACCATTCAAATAGCCCAATTTTGGCAGCAGATTTCGCTTACGGCCATACCACCTTGAGAACGCCCGAACTCGTCTGGTCTCGGAAGCTAAGCAGGGTCGGGCCTGGTTAGTACTTGGATGGGAGACCGCCTGGGAATACCAGGTGCTGTAAGCTTTATATAGTTTACTACCCTAATGTTCTAACCATTCAAATAGCCCAATTTTGGCAGCAGATTTCGCTTACGGCCATACCACCTTGAGAACGCCCGAACTCGTCTGATCTCGGAAGCTAAGCAGGGTCGGGCCTGGTTAGTACTTGGATGGGAGACCGCCTGGGAATACCAGGTGCTGTAAGCTTTATATAGTTTACTACCCTAATGTTCTAACCATTCAAATAGCCCAATTTTGGCAGCAGATTTCGCTTACGGCCATACCACCTTGAGAACGCCCGAACTCGTCTGATCTCGGAAGCTAAGCAGGGTCGGGCCTGGTTAGTACTTGGATGGGAGACCGCCTGGGAATACCAGGTGCTGTAAGCTTTATATAGTTTACTACCCTAATGTTTTAACTATTCAAATAGCCCAATTTTGGCAGCAGATTTCGCTTACGGCCATACCACCTTGAGAACGCCCGAACTCGTCTGATCTCGGAAGCTAAGCAGGGTCGGGCCTGGTTAGTACTTGGATGGGAGACCGCCTGGGAATACCAGGTGCTGTAAGCTTTATATAGTTTACTACCCTAATGTTCTAACCATTCAAATAGCCCAATTTTGGCAGCAGATTTCGCTTACGGCCATACCACCTTGAGAACGCCCGAACTCGTCTGATCTCGGAAGCTAAGCAGGGTCGGGCCTGGTTAGTACTTGGATGGGAGACCGCCTGGGAATACCAGGTGCTGTAAGCTTTATATAGTTTACTACCCTAATGTTTTAACTATTCAAATAGCCCAATTTTGGCAGCAGATTTCGCTTACGGCCATACCACCTTGAGAACGCCCGAACTCGTCTGATCTCGGAAGCTAAGCAGGGTCGGGCCTGGTTAGTACTTGGATGGGAGACCGCCTGGGAATACCAGGTGCTGTAAGCTTTATATAGTTTACTACCCTAATGTTCTAACCATTCAAATAGCCCAATTTTGGCAGCAGATTTCGCTTACGGCCATACCACCTTGAGAACGCCCGAACTCGTCTGATCTCGGAAGCTAAGCAGGGTCGGGCCTGGTTAGTACTTGGATGGGAGACCGCCTGGGAATACCAGGTGCTGTAAGCTTTATATAGTTTACTACCCTAATGTTTTAACTATTCAAATAGCCCAATTTTGGCAGCAGATTTCGCTTACGGCCATACCACCTTGAGAACGCCCGAACTCGTCTGATCTCGGAAGCTAAGCAGGGTCGGGCCTGGTTAGTACTTGGATGGGAGACCGCCTGGGAATACCAGGTGCTGTAAGCTTTATTGTTTAAAAAAAAAAAAAAAAAAAAGAGTCAATGAAATGTTTCAAAAATCCTAAATTGTCTTTTTTCCCCTCAAAATTCCTGAAATAGTCTCTCAGTTTCTTCAGAAAGCCTGAAAGAGTCTCTTTTTTTTCTTCTTCAAATAGCCCAATTTTGGCTGCAGATTTCGCTTACGGCCATACCACCTTGAGAACGCCCGAACTCGTCTGATCTCGGAAGCTAAGCAGGGTCGGGCCTGGTTAGTACTTGGATGGGAGACCGCCTGGGAATACCAGGTGCTGTAAGCTTTATGTAGTTTACTACCCTAATGTTCTAATCATTCAAATAGCCCAATTTTGGCAGCAGATTTCGCTTACGGCCATACCACCTTGAGAACGCCCGAACTCGTCTGATCTCGGAAGCTAAGCAGGGTCGGGCCTGGTTAGTACTTGGATGGGAGACCGCCTGGGAATACCAGGTGCTGTAAGCTTTATGTAGTTTACTACCCTAATGTTCTAACCATTCAAATAGCCCAATTTTGGCAGGAGATTTCGCTTACGACCATACCACCTTGAGAACGCCCGAACTCGTCTGATCTCGGAAGCTAAGCAGGGTCGGGCCTGGTTAGTACTTGGATGGGAGACCGCCTGGGAATACCAGGTGCTGTAAGCTTTATGTAGTTTACTACCCTAATGTTCTAACCATTCAAATAGCCCAATTTTGGCAGCAGATTTCGCTTACGGCCATACCACCTTGAGAACGCCCGAACTCGTCTGATCTCGGAAGCTAAGCAGGGTCGGGCCTGGTTAGTACTTGGATGGGAGACCGCCTGGGAATACCAGGTGCTGTAAGCTTTATTGTTTAAAAAAAAAAAAAAAAAAAAAGAGTCAATGAAATGTTTCAAAAATCCTAAATTGTCTTTTTTCCCCTCAAAATTCCTGAAATAGTCTCTCAGTTTCTTCAGAAAGCCTGAAAGAGTCTCTTTTTTTTCTTCTTCAAATAGCCCAATTTTGGCTGCAGATTTCGCTTACGGCCATACCACCTTGAGAACGCCCGAACTCGTCTCATCTCGGAAGCTAAGCAGGGTCGGGCCTGGTTAGTACTTGGATGGGAGACCGCCTGGGAATACCAGGTGCTGTAAGCTTTATGTAGTTTACTACCCTAATGTTCTAACCATTCAAATAGCCCAATTTTGGCAGCAGATTTCGCTTACGGCCATACCACCTTGAGAACGCCCGAACTCGTCTGATCTCGGAAGCTAAGCAGGGTCGGGCCTGGTTAGTAATTGGATGGGAGACCGCCTGGGAATACCAGGTGCTGTAAGCTTTATGTAGTTTACTACCCTAATGTTCTAACCATTCAAATAGCCCAATTTTGGCAGGAGATTTCGCTTACGACCATACCACCTTGAGAACGCCCGAACTCGTCTGATCTCGGAAGCTAAGCAGGGTCGGGCCTGGTTAGTACTTGGATGGGAGACCGCCTGGGAATACCAGGTGCTGTAAGCTTTATGTAGTTTACTACCCTAATGTTCTAACCATTCAAATAGCCCAATTTTGGCAACAGATTTCGCTTACGGCCATACCACCTTGAGAACGCCCGAACTCGTCTGATCTCGGAAGCTAAGCAGGGTCGGGCCTGGTTAGTACTTGGATGGGAGACCGCCTGGGAATACCAGGTGCTGTAAGCTTTATATAGTTTACTACCCTAATGTTCTAACCATTCAAATAGCCCAATTTTGGCAGCAGATTTCGCTTACGGCCATACCACCTTGAGAACGCCCGAACTCGTCTGATCTCGGAAGCTAAGCAGGGTCGGGCCTGGTTAGTACTTGGATGGGAGACCGCCTGGGAATACCAGGTGCTGTAAGCTTTATATAGTTTACTACCCTAATGTTTTAACTATTCAAATAGCCCAATTTTGGCAGCAGATTTCGCTTACGGCCATACCACCTTGAGAACGCCCGAACTCGTCTGATCTCGGAAGCTAAGCAGGGTCGGGCCTGGTTAGTACTTGGATGGGAGACCGCCTGGGAATACCAGGTGCTGTAAGCTTTATATAGTTTACTACCCTAATGTTCTAACCATTCAAATAGCCCAATTTTGGCAGCAGATTTCGCTTACGGCCATACCACCTTGAGAACGCCCGAACTCGTCTGATCTCGGAAGCTAAGCAGGGTCGGGCCTGGTTAGTACTTGGATGGGAGACCGCCTGGGAATAGCAGGTGCTGTAAGCTTTATATAGTTTACTACCCTAATGTTTCAACTATTCAAATAGCCCAATTTTGGCAGCAGATTTCGCTTACGGCCATACCACCTTGAGAACGCCCGAACTCGTCTGATCTCGGAAGCTAGGCAGGGTCGGGCCTGGTTAGTACTTGGATGGGAGACCGCCTGGGAATAGCAGGTGCTGTAAGCTTTATATAGTTTACTACCCTAATGTTTTAACTATTCAAATAGCCCAATTTTGGCAGCAGATTTCGCTTACGGCCATACCACCTTGAGAACGCCCGAACTCGTCTGATCTCGGAAGCTAAGCAGGGTCGGGCCTGGTTAGTACTTGGATGGGAGACCGCCTGGGAATACCAGGTGCTGTAAGCTTTATATAGTTTACTACCCTAATGTTCTAACCATTCAAATAGCCCAATTTTGGCAGCAGATTTCGCTTACGGCCATACCACCTTGAGAACGCCCGAACTCGTCTGATCTCGGAAGCTAAGCAGGGTCGGGCCTGGTTAGTACTTGGATGGGAGACCGCCTGGGAATACCAGGTGCTGTAAGCTTTATATAGTTTACTACCCTAATGTTTTAACTATTCAAATAGCCCAATTTTGGCAGCAGATTTCGCTTACGGCCATACCACCTTGAGAACGCCCGAACTCGTCTGATCTCGGAAGCTAAGCAGGGTCGGGCCTGGTTAGTACTTGGATGGGAGACCGCCTGGGAATACCAGGTGCTGTAAGCTTTATTGTTTAAAAAAAAAAAAAAGAGTCAATGAAATGTTTCAAAAATCCTAAATTGTCTTTTTTCCCCTCAAAATTCCTGAAATAGTCTCTCAGTTTCTTCAGAAAGCCTGAAAGAGTCTCTTTTTTTTCTTCTTCAAATAGCCCAATTTTGGCTGCAGATTTCGCTTACGGCCATACCACCTTGAGAACGCCCGAACTCGTCTGATCTCGGAAGCTAAGCAGGGTCGGGCCTGGTTAGTACTTGGATGGGAGACCGCCTGGGAATACCAGGTGCTGTAAGCTTTATGTAGTTTACTACCCTAATGTTCTAACCATTCAAATAGCCCAATTTTGGCAGCAGATTTCGCTTACGGCCATACCACCTTGAGAACGCCCGAACTCGTCTGATCTCGGAAGCTAAGCAGGGTCGGGCCTGGTTAGTACTTGGATGGGAGACCGCCTGGGAATACCAGGTGCTGTAAGCTTTATGTAGTTTACTACCCTAATGTTCTAACCATTCAAATAGCCCAATTTTGGCAGGAGATTTCGCTTACGACCATACCACCTTGAGAACGCCCGAACTCGTCTGATCTCGGAAGCTAAGCAGGGTCGGGCCTGGTTAGTACTTGGATGGGAGACCGCCTGGGAATACCAGGTGCTGTAAGCTTTATGTAGTTTACTACCCTAATGTTCTAACCATTCAAATAGCCCAATTTTGGCAGCAGATTTCGCTTACGGCCATACCACCTTGAGAACGCCCGAACTCGTCTGATCTCGGAAGCTAAGCAGGGTCGGGCCTGGTTAGTACTTGGATGGGAGACCGCCTGGGAATACCAGGTGCTGTAAGCTTTATATAGTTTACTACCCTAATGTTCTAACCATTCAAATAGCCCAATTTTGGCAGCAGATTTCGCTTACGGCCATACCACCTTGAGAACGCCCGAACTCGTCTGATCTCGGAAGCTAAGCAGGGTCGGGCCTGGTTAGTACTTGGATGGGAGACCGCCTGGGAATACCAGGTGCTGTAAGCTTTATATAGTTTACTACCCTAATGTTTTAACTATTCAAATAGCCCAATTTTGGCAGCAGATTTCGCTTACGGCCATACCACCTTGAGAACGCCCGAACTCGTCTGATCTCGGAAGCTAAGCAGGGTCGGGCCTGGTTAGTACTTGGATGGGAGACCGCCTGGGAATACCAGGTGCTGTAAGCTTTATATAGTTTACTACCCTAATGTTCTAACCATTCAAATAGCCCAATTTTGGCAGCAGATTTCGCTTACGGCCATACCACCTTGAGAACGCCCGAACTCGTCTGATCTCGGAAGCTAAGCAGGGTCGGGCCTGGTTAGTACTTGGATGGGAGACCGCCTGGGAATACCAGGTGCTGTAAGCTTTATATAGTTTACTACCCTAATGTTTTAACTATTCAAATAGCCCAATTTTGGCAGCAGATTTCGCTTACGGCCATACCACCTTGAGAACGCCCGAACTCGTCTGATCTCGGAAGCTAAGCAGGGTCGGGCCTGGTTAGTACTTGGATGGGAGACCGCCTGGGAATACCAGGTGCTGTAAGCTTTATATAGTTTACTACCCTAATGTTCTAACCATTCAAATAGCCCAATTTTGGCAGCAGATTTCGCTTACGGCCATACCACCTTGAGAACGCCCGAACTCGTCTGATCTCGGAAGCTAAGCAGGGTCGGGCCTGGTTAGTACTTGGATGGGAGACCGCCTGGGAATACCAGGTGCTGTAAGCTTTATATAGTTTACTACCCTAATGTTTTAACTATTCAAATAGCCCAATTTTGGCAGCAGATTTCGCTTACGGCCATACCACCTTGAGAACGCCCGAACTCGTCTGATCTCGGAAGCTAAGCAGGGTCGGGCCTGGTTAGTACTTGGATGGGAGACCGCCTGGGAATACCAGGTGCTGTAAGCTTTATTGTTTAAAAAAAAAAAAAAAAAAAAGAGTCAATGAAATGTTTCAAAAATCCTAAATTGTCTTTTTTCCCCTCAAAATTCCTGAAATAGTCTCTCAGTTTCTTCAGAAAGCCTGAAAGAGTCTCTTTTTTTTCTTCTTCAAATAGCCCAATTTTGGCTGCAGATTTCGCTTACGGCCATACCACCTTGAGAACGCCCGAACTCGTCTGATCTCGGAAGCTAAGCAGGGTCGGGCCTGGTTAGTACTTGGATGGGAGACCGCCTGGGAATACCAGGTGCTGTAAGCTTTATGTAGTTTACTACCCTAATGTTCTAATCATTCAAATAGCCCAATTTTGGCAGCAGATTTCGCTTACGGCCATACCACCTTGAGAACGCCCGAACTCGTCTGATCTCGGAAGCTAAGCAGGGTCGGGCCTGGTTAGTACTTGGATGGGAGACCGCCTGGGAATACCAGGTGCTGTAAGCTTTATGTAGTTTACTACCCTAATGTTCTAACCATTCAAATAGCCCAATTTTGGCAGGAGATTTCGCTTACGACCATACCACCTTGAGAACGCCCGAACTCGTCTGATCTCGGAAGCTAAGCAGGGTCGGGCCTGGTTAGTACTTGGATGGGAGACCGCCTGGGAATACCAGGTGCTGTAAGCTTTATGTAGTTTACTACCCTAATGTTCTAACCATTCAAATAGCCCAATTTTGGCAGCAGATTTCGCTTACGGCCATACCACCTTGAGAACGCCCGAACTCGTCTGATCTCGGAAGCTAAGCAGGGTCGGGCCTGGTTAGTACTTGGATGGGAGACCGCCTGGGAATACCAGGTGCTGTAAGCTTTATTGTTTAAAAAAAAAAAAAAAAAAAAGAGTCAATGAAATGTTTCAAAAATCCTAAATTGTCTTTTTTCCCCTCAAAATTCCTGAAATAGTCTCTCAGTTTCTTCAGAAAGCCTGAAAGAGTCTCTTTTTTTTCTTCTTCAAATAGCCCAATTTTGGCTGCAGATTTCGCTTACGGCCATACCACCTTGAGAACGCCCGAACTCGTCTCATCTCGGAAGCTAAGCAGGGTCGGGCCTGGTTAGTACTTGGATGGGAGACCGCCTGGGAATACCAGGTGCTGTAAGCTTTATGTAGTTTACTACCCTAATGTTCTAACCATTCAAATAGCCCAATTTTGGCAGCAGATTTCGCTTACGGCCATACCACCTTGAGAACGCCCGAACTCGTCTGATCTCGGAAGCTAAGCAGGGTCGGGCCTGGTTAGTACTTGGATGGGAGACCGCCTGGGAATACCAGGTGCTGTAAGCTTTATGTAGTTTACTACCCTAATGTTCTAACCATTCAAATAGCCCAATTTTGGCAGGAGATTTCGCTTACGACCATACCACCTTGAGAACGCCCGAACTCGTCTGATCTCGGAAGCTAAGCAGGGTCGGGCCTGGTTAGTACTTGGATGGGAGACCGCCTGGGAATACCAGGTGCTGTAAGCTTTATGTAGTTTACTACCCTAATGTTCTAACCATTCAAATAGCCCAATTTTGGCAACAGATTTCGCTTACGGCCATACCACCTTGAGAACGCCCGAACTCGTCTGATCTCGGAAGCTAAGCAGGGTCGGGCCTGGTTAGTACTTGGATGGGAGACCGCCTGGGAATACCAGGTGCTGTAAGCTTTATATAGTTTACTACCCTAATGTTCTAACCATTCAAATAGCCCAATTTTGGCAGCAGATTTCGCTTACGGCCATACCACCTTGAGAACGCCCGAACTCGTCTGATCTCGGAAGCTAAGCAGGGTCGGGCCTGGTTAGTACTTGGATGGGAGACCGCCTGGGAATACCAGGTGCTGTAAGCTTTATATAGTTTACTACCCTAATGTTTTAACTATTCAAATAGCCCAATTTTGGCAGCAGATTTCGCTTACGGCCATACCACCTTGAGAACGCCCGAACTCGTCTGATCTCGGAAGCTAAGCAGGGTCGGGCCTGGTTAGTACTTGGATGGGAGACCGCCTGGGAATACCAGGTGCTGTAAGCTTTATATAGTTTACTACCCTAATGTTCTAACCATTCAAATAGCCCAATTTTGGCAGCAGATTTCGCTTACGGCCATACCACCTTGAGAACGCCCGAACTCGTCTGATCTCGGAAGCTAAGCAGGGTCGGGCCTGGTTAGTACTTGGATGGGAGACCGCCTGGGAATACCAGGTGCTGTAAGCTTTATATAGTTTACTACCCTAATGTTTTAACTATTCAAATAGCCCAATTTTGGCAGCAGATTTCGCTTACGGCCATACCACCTTGAGAACGCCCGAACTCGTCTGATCTCGGAAGCTAAGCAGGGTCGGGCCTGGTTAGTACTTGGATGGGAGACCGCCTGGGAATACCAGGTGCTGTAAGCTTTATTGTTTAAAAAAAAAAAAAAGAGTCAATGAAATGTTTCAAAAATCCTAAATTGTCTTTTTTCCCCTCAAAATTCCTGAAATAGTCTCTCAGTTTCTTCAGAAAGCCTGAAAGAGTCTCTTTTTTTTCTTCTTCAAATAGCCCAATTTTGGCTGCAGATTTCGCTTACGGCCATACCACCTTGAGAACGCCCGAACTCGTCTGATCTCGGAAGCTAAGCAGGGTCGGGCCTGGTTAGTACTTGGATGGGAGACCGCCTGGGAATACCAGGTGCTGTAAGCTTTATGTAGTTTACTACCCTAATGTTCTAACCATTCAAATAGCCCAATTTTGGCAGCAGATTTCGCTTACGGCCATACCACCTTGAGAACGCCCGAACTCGTCTGATCTCGGAAGCTAAGCAGGGTCGGGCCTGGTTAGTACTTGGATGGGAGACCGCCTGGGAATACCAGGTGCTGTAAGCTTTATGTAGTTTACTACCCTAATGTTCTAACCATTCAAATAGCCCAATTTTGGCAGGAGATTTCGCTTACGACCATACCACCTTGAGAACGCCCGAACTCGTCTGATCTCGGAAGCTAAGCAGGGTCGGGCCTGGTTAGTACTTGGATGGGAGACCGCCTGGGAATACCAGGTGCTGTAAGCTTTATGTAGTTTACTACCCTAATGTTCTAACCATTCAAATAGCCCAATTTTGGCAGCAGATTTCGCTTACGGCCATACCACCTTGAGAACGCCCGAACTCGTCTGATCTCGGAAGCTAAGCAGGGTCGGGCCTGGTTAGTACTTGGATGGGAGACCGCCTGTGAATACCAGGTGCTGTAAGCTTTATATAGTTTACTACCCTAATGTTCTAACCATTCAAATAGCCCAATTTTGGCAGCAGATTTCGCTTACGGCCATACCACCTTGAGAACGCCCGAACTCGTCTGGTCTCGGAAGCTAAGCAGGGTCGGGCCTGGTTAGTACTTGGATGGGAGACCGCCTGGGAATACCAGGTGCTGTAAGCTTTATATAGTTTACTACCCTAATGTTCTAACCATTCAAATAGCCCAATTTTGGCAGCAGATTTCGCTTACGGCCATACCACCTTGAGAACGCCCGAACTCGTCTGATCTCGGAAGCTAAGCAGGGTCGGGCCTGGTTAGTACTTGGATGGGAGACCGCCTGGGAATACCAGGTGCTGTAAGCTTTATATAGTTTACTACCCTAATGTTCTAACCATTCAAATAGCCCAATTTTGGCAGCAGATTTCGCTTACGGCCATACCACCTTGAGAACGCCCGAACTCGTCTGATCTCGGAAGCTAAGCAGGGTCGGGCCTGGTTAGTACTTGGATGGGAGACCGCCTGGGAATACCAGGTGCTGTAAGCTTTATATAGTTTACTACCCTAATGTTTTAACTATTCAAATAGCCCAATTTTGGCAGCAGATTTCGCTTACGGCCATACCACCTTGAGAACGCCCGAACTCGTCTGATCTCGGAAGCTAAGCAGGGTCGGGCCTGGTTAGTACTTGGATGGGAGACCGCCTGGGAATACCAGGTGCTGTAAGCTTTATATAGTTTACTACCCTAATGTTCTAACCATTCAAATAGCCCAATTTTGGCAGCAGATTTCGCTTACGGCCATACCACCTTGAGAACGCCCGAACTCGTCTGATCTCGGAAGCTAAGCAGGGTCGGGCCTGGTTAGTACTTGGATGGGAGACCGCCTGGGAATACCAGGTGCTGTAAGCTTTATATAGTTTACTACCCTAATGTTTTAACTATTCAAATAGCCCAATTTTGGCAGCAGATTTCGCTTACGGCCATACCACCTTGAGAACGCCCGAACTCGTCTGATCTCGGAAGCTAAGCAGGGTCGGGCCTGGTTAGTACTTGGATGGGAGACCGCCTGGGAATACCAGGTGCTGTAAGCTTTATTGTTTAAAAAAAAAAAAAAAAAAAAAGAGTCAATGAAATGTTTCAAAAATCCTAAATTGTCTTTTTTCCCCTCAAAATTCCTGAAATAGTCTCTCAGTTTCTTCAGAAAGCCTGAAAGAGTCTCTTTTTTTTCTTCTTCAAATAGCCCAATTTTGGCTGCAGATTTCGCTTACGGCCATACCACCTTGAGAACGCCCGAACTCGTCTGATCTCGGAAGCTAAGCAGGGTCGGGCCTGGTTAGTACTTGGATGGGAGACCGCCTGGGAATACCAGGTGCTGTAAGCTTTATGTAGTTTACTACCCTAATGTTCTAATCATTCAAATAGCCCAATTTTGGCAGCAGATTTCGCTTACGGCCATACCACCTTGAGAACGCCCGAACTCGTCTGATCTCGGAAGCTAAGCAGGGTCGGGCCTGGTTAGTACTTGGATGGGAGACCGCCTGGGAATACCAGGTGCTGTAAGCTTTATGTAGTTTACTACCCTAATGTTCTAACCATTCAAATAGCCCAATTTTGGCAGGAGATTTTGCTTACGACCATACCACCTTGAGAACGCCCGAACTCGTCTGATCTCGGAAGCTAAGCAGGGTCGGGCCTGGTTAGTACTTGGATGGGAGACCGCCTGGGAATACCAGGTGCTGTAAGCTTTATGTAGTTTACTACCCTAATGTTCTAACCATTCAAATAGCCCAATTTTGGCAGCAGATTTCGCTTACGGCCATACCACCTTGAGAACGCCCGAACTCGTCTGATCTCGGAAGCTAAGCAGGGTCGGGCCTGGTTAGTACTTGGATGGGAGACCGCCTGGGAATACCAGGTGCTGTAAGCTTTATTGTTTAAAAAAAAAAAAAAAAAAAAAGAGTCAATGAAATGTTTCAAAAATCCTAAATTGTCTTTTTTCCCCTCAAAATTCCTGAAATAGTCTCTCAGTTTCTTCAGAAAGCCTGAAAGAGTCTCTTTTTTTTCTTCTTCAAATAGCCCAATTTTGGCTGCAGATTTCGCTTACGGCCATACCACCTTGAGAACGCCCGAACTCGTCTCATCTCGGAAGCTAAGCAGGGTCGGGCCTGGTTAGTACTTGGATGGGAGACCGCCTGGGAATACCAGGTGCTGTAAGCTTTATGTAGTTTACTACCCTAATGTTCTAACCATTCAAATAGCCCAATTTTGGCAGCAGATTTCGCTTACGGCCATACCACCTTGAGAACGCCCGAACTCGTCTGATCTCGGAAGCTAAGCAGGGTCGGGCCTGGTTAGTACTTGGATGGGAGACCGCCTGGGAATACCAGGTGCTGTAAGCTTTATGTAGTTTACTACCCTAATGTTCTAACCATTCAAATAGCCCAATTTTGGCAGGAGATTTCGCTTACGACCATACCACCTTGAGAACGCCCGAACTCGTCTGATCTCGGAAGCTAAGCAGGGTCGGGCCTGGTTAGTACTTGGATGGGAGACCGCCTGGGAATACCAGGTGCTGTAAGCTTTATGTAGTTTACTACCCTAATGTTCTAACCATTCAAATAGCCCAATTTTGGCAACAGATTTCGCTTACGGCCATACCACCTTGAGAACGCCCGAACTCGTCTGATCTCGGAAGCTAAGCAGGGTCGGGCCTGGTTAGTACTTGGATGGGAGACCGCCTGGGAATACCAGGTGCTGTAAGCTTTATATAGTTTACTACCCTAATGTTCTAACCATTCAAATAGCCCAATTTTGGCAGCAGATTTCGCTTACGGCCATACCACCTTGAGAACGCCCGAACTCGTCTGATCTCGGAAGCTAAGCAGGGTCGGGCCTGGTTAGTACTTGGATGGGAGACCGCCTGGGAATACCAGGTGCTGTAAGCTTTATATAGTTTACTACCCTAATGTTTTAACTATTCAAATAGCCCAATTTTGGCAGCAGATTTCGCTTACGGCCATACCACCTTGAGAACGCCCGAACTCGTCTGATCTCGGAAGCTAAGCAGGGTCGGGCCTGGTTAGTACTTGGATGGGAGACCGCCTGGGAATACCAGGTGCTGTAAGCTTTATATAGTTTACTACCCTAATGTTCTAACCATTCAAATAGCCCAATTTTGGCAGCAGATTTCGCTTACGGCCATACCACCTTGAGAACGCCCGAACTCGTCTGATCTCGGAAGCTAAGCAGGGTCGGGCCTGGTTAGTACTTGGATGGGAGACCGCCTGGGAATAGCAGGTGCTGTAAGCTTTATATAGTTTACTACCCTAATGTTTCAACTATTCAAATAGCCCAATTTTGGCAGCAGATTTCGCTTACGGCCATACCACCTTAAGAACGCCCGAACTCGTCTGATCTCGGAAGCTAGGCAGGGTCGGGCCTGGTTAGTACTTGGATGGGAGACCGCCTGGGAATAGCAGGTGCTGTAAGCTTTATATAGTTTACTACCCTAATGTTTTAACTATTCAAATAGCCCAATTTTGGCAGCAGATTTCGCTTACGGCCATACCACCTTGAGAACGCCCGAACTCGTCTGATCTCGGAAGCTAAGCAGGGTCGGGCCTGGTTAGTACTTGGATGGGAGACCGCCTGGGAATACCAGGTGCTGTAAGCTTTATATAGTTTACTACCCTAATGTTCTAACCATTCAAATAGCCCAATTTTGGCAGCAGATTTCGCTTACGGCCATACCACCTTGAGAACGCCCGAACTCGTCTGATCTCGGAAGCTAAGCAGGGTCGGGCCTGGTTAGTACTTGGATGGGAGACCGCCTGGGAATACCAGGTGCTGTAAGCTTTATATAGTTTACTACCCTAATGTTTTAACTATTCAAATAGCCCAATTTTGGCAGCAGATTTCGCTTACGGCCATACCACCTTGAGAACGCCCGAACTCGTCTGATCTCGGAAGCTAAGCAGGGTCGGGCCTGGTTAGTACTTGGATGGGAGACCGCCTGGGAATACCAGGTGCTGTAAGCTTTATTGTTTAAAAAAAAAAAAAAGAGTCAATGAAATGTTTCAAAAATCCTAAATTGTCTTTTTTCCCCTCAAAATTCCTGAAATAGTCTCTCAGTTTCTTCAGAAAGCCTGAAAGAGTCTCTTTTTTTTCTTCTTCAAATAGCCCAATTTTGGCTGCAGATTTCGCTTACGGCCATACCACCTTGAGAACGCCCGAACTCGTCTGATCTCGGAAGCTAAGCAGGGTCGGGCCTGGTTAGTACTTGGATGGGAGACCGCCTGGGAATACCAGGTGCTGTAAGCTTTATGTAGTTTACTACCCTAATGTTCTAACCATTCAAATAGCCCAATTTTGGCAGCAGATTTCGCTTACGGCCATACCACCTTGAGAACGCCCGAACTCGTCTGATCTCGGAAGCTAAGCAGGGTCGGGCCTGGTTAGTACTTGGATGGGAGACCGCCTGGGAATACCAGGTGCTGTAAGCTTTATGTAGTTTACTACCCTAATGTTCTAACCATTCAAATAGCCCAATTTTGGCAGGAGATTTCGCTTACGACCATACCACCTTGAGAACGCCCGAACTCGTCTGATCTCGGAAGCTAAGCAGGGTCGGGCCTGGTTAGTACTTGGATGGGAGACCGCCTGGGAATACCAGGTGCTGTAAGCTTTATGTAGTTTACTACCCTAATGTTCTAACCATTCAAATAGCCCAATTTTGGCAGCAGATTTCGCTTACGGCCATACCACCTTGAGAACGCCCGAACTCGTCTGATCTCGGAAGCTAAGCAGGGTCGGGCCTGGTTAGTACTTGGATGGGAGACCGCCTGTGAATACCAGGTGCTGTAAGCTTTATATAGTTTACTACCCTAATGTTCTAACCATTCAAATAGCCCAATTTTGGCAGCAGATTTCGCTTACGGCCATACCACCTTGAGAACGCCCGAACTCGTCTGGTCTCGGAAGCTAAGCAGGGTCGGGCCTGGTTAGTACTTGGATGGGAGACCGCCTGGGAATACCAGGTGCTGTAAGCTTTATATAGTTTACTACCCTAATGTTCTAACCATTCAAATAGCCCAATTTTGGCAGCAGATTTCGCTTACGGCCATACCACCTTGAGAACGCCCGAACTCGTCTGATCTCGGAAGCTAAGCAGGGTCGGGCCTGGTTAGTACTTGGATGGGAGACCGCCTGGGAATACCAGGTGCTGTAAGCTTTATATAGTTTACTACCCTAATGTTCTAACCATTCAAATAGCCCAATTTTGGCAGCAGATTTCGCTTACGGCCATACCACCTTGAGAACGCCCGAACTCGTCTGATCTCGGAAGCTAAGCAGGGTCGGGCCTGGTTAGTACTTGGATGGGAGACCGCCTGGGAATACCAGGTGCTGTAAGCTTTATATAGTTTACTACCCTAATGTTTTAACTATTCAAATAGCCCAATTTTGGCAGCAGATTTCGCTTACGGCCATACCACCTTGAGAACGCCCGAACTCGTCTGATCTCGGAAGCTAAGCAGGGTCGGGCCTGGTTAGTACTTGGATGGGAGACCGCCTGGGAATACCAGGTGCTGTAAGCTTTATATAGTTTACTACCCTAATGTTCTAACCATTCAAATAGCCCAATTTTGGCAGCAGATTTCGCTTACGGCCATACCACCTTGAGAACGCCCGAACTCGTCTGATCTCGGAAGCTAAGCAGGGTCGGGCCTGGTTAGTACTTGGATGGGAGACCGCCTGGGAATACCAGGTGCTGTAAGCTTTATATAGTTTACTACCCTAATGTTTTAACTATTCAAATAGCCCAATTTTGGCAGCAGATTTCGCTTACGGCCATACCACCTTGAGAACGCCCGAACTCGTCTGATCTCGGAAGCTAAGCAGGGTCGGGCCTGGTTAGTACTTGGATGGGAGACCGCCTGGGAATACCAGGTGCTGTAAGCTTTATTGTTTAAAAAAAAAAAAAAAAAAAAAGAGTCAATGAAATGTTTCAAAAATCCTAAATTGTCTTTTTTCCCCTCAAAATTCCTGAAATAGTCTCTCAGTTTCTTCAGAAAGCCTGAAAGAGTCTCTTTTTTTTCTTCTTCAAATAGCCCAATTTTGGCTGCAGATTTCGCTTACGGCCATACCACCTTGAGAACGCCCGAACTCGTCTGATCTCGGAAGCTAAGCAGGGTCGGGCCTGGTTAGTACTTGGATGGGAGACCGCCTGGGAATACCAGGTGCTGTAAGCTTTATGTAGTTTACTACCCTAATGTTCTAATCATTCAAATAGCCCAATTTTGGCAGCAGATTTCGCTTACGGCCATACCACCTTGAGAACGCCCGAACTCGTCTGATCTCGGAAGCTAAGCAGGGTCGGGCCTGGTTAGTACTTGGATGGGAGACCGCCTGGGAATACCAGGTGCTGTAAGCTTTATGTAGTTTACTACCCTAATGTTCTAACCATTCAAATAGCCCAATTTTGGCAGGAGATTTTGCTTACGACCATACCACCTTGAGAACGCCCGAACTCGTCTGATCTCGGAAGCTAAGCAGGGTCGGGCCTGGTTAGTACTTGGATGGGAGACCGCCTGGGAATACCAGGTGCTGTAAGCTTTATGTAGTTTACTACCCTAATGTTCTAACCATTCAAATAGCCCAATTTTGGCAGCAGATTTCGCTTACGGCCATACCACCTTGAGAACGCCCGAACTCGTCTGATCTCGGAAGCTAAGCAGGGTCGGGCCTGGTTAGTACTTGGATGGGAGACCGCCTGGGAATACCAGGTGCTGTAAGCTTTATTGTTTAAAAAAAAAAAAAAAAAAAAGAGTCAATGAAATGTTTCAAAAATCCTAAATTGTCTTTTTTCCCCTCAAAATTCCTGAAATAGTCTCTCAGTTTCTTCAGAAAGCCTGAAAGAGTCTCTTTTTTTTCTTCTTCAAATAGCCCAATTTTGGCTGCAGATTTCGCTTACGGCCATACCACCTTGAGAACGCCCGAACTCGTCTCATCTCGGAAGCTAAGCAGGGTCGGGCCTGGTTAGTACTTGGATGGGAGACCGCCTGGGAATACCAGGTGCTGTAAGCTTTATGTAGTTTACTACCCTAATGTTCTAACCATTCAAATAGCCCAATTTTGGCAGCAGATTTCGCTTACGGCCATACCACCTTGAGAACGCCCGAACTCGTCTGATCTCGGAAGCTAAGCAGGGTCGGGCCTGGTTAGTACTTGGATGGGAGACCGCCTGGGAATACCAGGTGCTGTAAGCTTTATGTAGTTTACTACCCTAATGTTCTAACCATTCAAATAGCCCAATTTTGGCAGGAGATTTCGCTTACGACCATACCACCTTGAGAACGCCCGAACTCGTCTGATCTCGGAAGCTAAGCAGGGTCGGGCCTGGTTAGTACTTGGATGGGAGACCGCCTGGGAATACCAGGTGCTGTAAGCTTTATGTAGTTTACTACCCTAATGTTCTAACCATTCAAATAGCCCAATTTTGGCAACAGATTTCGCTTACGGCCATACCACCTTGAGAACGCCCGAACTCGTCTGATCTCGGAAGCTAAGCAGGGTCGGGCCTGGTTAGTACTTGGATGGGAGACCGCCTGGGAATACCAGGTGCTGTAAGCTTTATATAGTTTACTACCCTAATGTTCTAACCATTCAAATAGCCCAATTTTGGCAGCAGATTTCGCTTACGGCCATACCACCTTGAGAACGCCCGAACTCGTCTGATCTCGGAAGCTAAGCAGGGTCGGGCCTGGTTAGTACTTGGATGGGAGACCGCCTGGGAATACCAGGTGCTGTAAGCTTTATATAGTTTACTACCCTAATGTTTTAACTATTCAAATAGCCCAATTTTGGCAGCAGATTTCGCTTACGGCCATACCACCTTGAGAACGCCCGAACTCGTCTGATCTCGGAAGCTAAGCAGGGTCGGGCCTGGTTAGTACTTGGATGGGAGACCGCCTGGGAATACCAGGTGCTGTAAGCTTTATATAGTTTACTACCCTAATGTTCTAACCATTCAAATAGCCCAATTTTGGCAGCAGATTTCGCTTACGGCCATACCACCTTGAGAACGCCCGAACTCGTCTGATCTCGGAAGCTAAGCAGGGTCGGGCCTGGTTAGTACTTGGATGGGAGACCGCCTGGGAATAGCAGGTGCTGTAAGCTTTATATAGTTTACTACCCTAATGTTTCAACTATTCAAATAGCCCAATTTTGGCAGCAGATTTCGCTTACGGCCATACCACCTTAAGAACGCCCGAACTCGTCTGATCTCGGAAGCTAGGCAGGGTCGGGCCTGGTTAGTACTTGGATGGGAGACCGCCTGGGAATAGCAGGTGCTGTAAGCTTTATATAGTTTACTACCCTAATGTTTTAACTATTCAAATAGCCCAATTTTGGCAGCAGATTTCGCTTACGGCCATACCACCTTGAGAACGCCCGAACTCGTCTGATCTCGGAAGCTAAGCAGGGTCGGGCCTGGTTAGTACTTGGATGGGAGACCGCCTGGGAATACCAGGTGCTGTAAGCTTTATATAGTTTACTACCCTAATGTTCTAACCATTCAAATAGCCCAATTTTGGCAGCAGATTTCGCTTACGGCCATACCACCTTGAGAACGCCCGAACTCGTCTGATCTCGGAAGCTAAGCAGGGTCGGGCCTGGTTAGTACTTGGATGGGAGACCGCCTGGGAATACCAGGTGCTGTAAGCTTTATATAGTTTACTACCCTAATGTTTTAACTATTCAAATAGCCCAATTTTGGCAGCAGATTTCGCTTACGGCCATACCACCTTGAGAACGCCCGAACTCGTCTGATCTCGGAAGCTAAGCAGGGTCGGGCCTGGTTAGTACTTGGATGGGAGACCGCCTGGGAATACCAGGTGCTGTAAGCTTTATTGTTTAAAAAAAAAAAAAAAAAAAAGAGTCAATGAAATGTTTCAAAAATCCTAAATTGTCTTTTTTCCCCTCAAAATTCCTGAAATAGTCTCTCAGTTTCTTCAGAAAGCCTGAAAGAGTCTCTTTTTTTTCTTCTTCAAATAGCCCAATTTTGGCTGCAGATTTCGCTTACGGCCATACCACCTTGAGAACGCCCGAACTCGTCTGATCTCGGAAGCTAAGCAGGGTCGGGCCTGGTTAGTACTTGGATGGGAGACCGCCTGGGAATACCAGGTGCTGTAAGCTTTATGTAGTTTACTACCCTAATGTTCTAATCATTCAAATAGCCCAATTTTGGCAGCAGATTTCGCTTACGGCCATACCACCTTGAGAACGCCCGAACTCGTCTGATCTCGGAAGCTAAGCAGGGTCGGGCCTGGTTAGTACTTGGATGGGAGACCGCCTGGGAATACCAGGTGCTGTAAGCTTTATGTAGTTTACTACCCTAATGTTCTAACCATTCAAATAGCCCAATTTTGGCAGGAGATTTTGCTTACGACCATACCACCTTGAGAACGCCCGAACTCGTCTGATCTCGGAAGCTAAGCAGGGTCGGGCCTGGTTAGTACTTGGATGGGAGACCGCCTGGGAATACCAGGTGCTGTAAGCTTTATGTAGTTTACTACCCTAATGTTCTAACCATTCAAATAGCCCAATTTTGGCAGCAGATTTCGCTTACGGCCATACCACCTTGAGAACGCCCGAACTCGTCTGATCTCGGAAGCTAAGCAGGGTCGGGCCTGGTTAGTACTTGGATGGGAGACCGCCTGGGAATACCAGGTGCTGTAAGCTTTATTGTTTAAAAAAAAAAAAAAAAAAAAAGAGTCAATGAAATGTTTCAAAAATCCTAAATTGTCTTTTTTCCCCTCAAAATTCCTGAAATAGTCTCTCAGTTTCTTCAGAAAGCCTGAAAGAGTCTCTTTTTTTTCTTCTTCAAATAGCCCAATTTTGGCTGCAGATTTCGCTTACGGCCATACCACCTTGAGAACGCCCGAACTCGTCTCATCTCGGAAGCTAAGCAGGGTCGGGCCTGGTTAGTACTTGGATGGGAGACCGCCTGGGAATACCAGGTGCTGTAAGCTTTATGTAGTTTACTACCCTAATGTTCTAACCATTCAAATAGCCCAATTTTGGCAGCAGATTTCGCTTACGGCCATACCACCTTGAGAACGCCCGAACTCGTCTGATCTCGGAAGCTAAGCAGGGTCGGGCCTGGTTAGTACTTGGATGGGAGACCGCCTGGGAATACCAGGTGCTGTAAGCTTTATGTAGTTTACTACCCTAATGTTCTAACCATTCAAATAGCCCAATTTTGGCAGGAGATTTCGCTTACGACCATACCACCTTGAGAACGCCCGAACTCGTCTGATCTCGGAAGCTAAGCAGGGTCGGGCCTGGTTAGTACTTGGATGGGAGACCGCCTGGGAATACCAGGTGCTGTAAGCTTTATGTAGTTTACTACCCTAATGTTCTAACCATTCAAATAGCCCAATTTTGGCAACAGATTTCGCTTACGGCCATACCACCTTGAGAACGCCCGAACTCGTCTGATCTCGGAAGCTAAGCAGGGTCGGGCCTGGTTAGTACTTGGATGGGAGACCGCCTGGGAATACCAGGTGCTGTAAGCTTTATATAGTTTACTACCCTAATGTTCTAACCATTCAAATAGCCCAATTTTGGCAGCAGATTTCGCTTACGGCCATACCACCTTGAGAACGCCCGAACTCGTCTGATCTCGGAAGCTAAGCAGGGTCGGGCCTGGTTAGTACTTGGATGGGAGACCGCCTGGGAATACCAGGTGCTGTAAGCTTTATATAGTTTACTACCCTAATGTTTTAACTATTCAAATAGCCCAATTTTGGCAGCAGATTTCGCTTACGGCCATACCACCTTGAGAACGCCCGAACTCGTCTGATCTCGGAAGCTAAGCAGGGTCGGGCCTGGTTAGTACTTGGATGGGAGACCGCCTGGGAATACCAGGTGCTGTAAGCTTTATATAGTTTACTACCCTAATGTTCTAACCATTCAAATAGCCCAATTTTGGCAGCAGATTTCGCTTACGGCCATACCACCTTGAGAACGCCCGAACTCGTCTGATCTCGGAAGCTAAGCAGGGTCGGGCCTGGTTAGTACTTGGATGGGAGACCGCCTGGGAATAGCAGGTGCTGTAAGCTTTATATAGTTTACTACCCTAATGTTTCAACTATTCAAATAGCCCAATTTTGGCAGCAGATTTCGCTTACGGCCATACCACCTTAAGAACGCCCGAACTCGTCTGATCTCGGAAGCTAGGCAGGGTCGGGCCTGGTTAGTACTTGGATGGGAGACCGCCTGGGAATAGCAGGTGCTGTAAGCTTTATATAGTTTACTACCCTAATGTTTTAACTATTCAAATAGCCCAATTTTGGCAGCAGATTTCGCTTACGGCCATACCACCTTGAGAACGCCCGAACTCGTCTGATCTCGGAAGCTAAGCAGGGTCGGGCCTGGTTAGTACTTGGATGGGAGACCGCCTGGGAATACCAGGTGCTGTAAGCTTTATATAGTTTACTACCCTAATGTTCTAACCATTCAAATAGCCCAATTTTGGCAGCAGATTTCGCTTACGGCCATACCACCTTGAGAACGCCCGAACTCGTCTGATCTCGGAAGCTAAGCAGGGTCGGGCCTGGTTAGTACTTGGATGGGAGACCGCCTGGGAATACCAGGTGCTGTAAGCTTTATATAGTTTACTACCCTAATGTTTTAACTATTCAAATAGCCCAATTTTGGCAGCAGATTTCGCTTACGGCCATACCACCTTGAGAACGCCCGAACTCGTCTGATCTCGGAAGCTAAGCAGGGTCGGGCCTGGTTAGTACTTGGATGGGAGACCGCCTGGGAATACCAGGTGCTGTAAGCTTTATTGTTTAAAAAAAAAAAAAAGAGTCAATGAAATGTTTCAAAAATCCTAAATTGTCTTTTTTCCCCTCAAAATTCCTGAAATAGTCTCTCAGTTTCTTCAGAAAGCCTGAAAGAGTCTCTTTTTTTTCTTCTTCAAATAGCCCAATTTTGGCTGCAGATTTCGCTTACGGCCATACCACCTTGAGAACGCCCGAACTCGTCTGATCTCGGAAGCTAAGCAGGGTCGGGCCTGGTTAGTACTTGGATGGGAGACCGCCTGGGAATACCAGGTGCTGTAAGCTTTATGTAGTTTACTACCCTAATGTTCTAACCATTCAAATAGCCCAATTTTGGCAGCAGATTTCGCTTACGGCCATACCACCTTGAGAACGCCCGAACTCGTCTGATCTCGGAAGCTAAGCAGGGTCGGGCCTGGTTAGTACTTGGATGGGAGACCGCCTGGGAATACCAGGTGCTGTAAGCTTTATGTAGTTTACTACCCTAATGTTCTAACCATTCAAATAGCCCAATTTTGGCAGGAGATTTCGCTTACGACCATACCACCTTGAGAACGCCCGAACTCGTCTGATCTCGGAAGCTAAGCAGGGTCGGGCCTGGTTAGTACTTGGATGGGAGACCGCCTGGGAATACCAGGTGCTGTAAGCTTTATGTAGTTTACTACCCTAATGTTCTAACCATTCAAATAGCCCAATTTTGGCAGCAGATTTCGCTTACGGCCATACCACCTTGAGAACGCCCGAACTCGTCTGATCTCGGAAGCTAAGCAGGGTCGGGCCTGGTTAGTACTTGGATGGGAGACCGCCTGTGAATACCAGGTGCTGTAAGCTTTATATAGTTTACTACCCTAATGTTCTAACCATTCAAATAGCCCAATTTTGGCAGCAGATTTCGCTTACGGCCATACCACCTTGAGAACGCCCGAACTCGTCTGGTCTCGGAAGCTAAGCAGGGTCGGGCCTGGTTAGTACTTGGATGGGAGACCGCCTGGGAATACCAGGTGCTGTAAGCTTTATATAGTTTACTACCCTAATGTTCTAACCATTCAAATAGCCCAATTTTGGCAGCAGATTTCGCTTACGGCCATACCACCTTGAGAACGCCCGAACTCGTCTGATCTCGGAAGCTAAGCAGGGTCGGGCCTGGTTAGTACTTGGATGGGAGACCGCCTGGGAATACCAGGTGCTGTAAGCTTTATATAGTTTACTACCCTAATGTTCTAACCATTCAAATAGCCCAATTTTGGCAGCAGATTTCGCTTACGGCCATACCACCTTGAGAACGCCCGAACTCGTCTGATCTCGGAAGCTAAGCAGGGTCGGGCCTGGTTAGTACTTGGATGGGAGACCGCCTGGGAATACCAGGTGCTGTAAGCTTTATATAGTTTACTACCCTAATGTTTTAACTATTCAAATAGCCCAATTTTGGCAGCAGATTTCGCTTACGGCCATACCACCTTGAGAACGCCCGAACTCGTCTGATCTCGGAAGCTAAGCAGGGTCGGGCCTGGTTAGTACTTGGATGGGAGACCGCCTGGGAATACCAGGTGCTGTAAGCTTTATATAGTTTACTACCCTAATGTTCTAACCATTCAAATAGCCCAATTTTGGCAGCAGATTTCGCTTACGGCCATACCACCTTGAGAACGCCCGAACTCGTCTGATCTCGGAAGCTAAGCAGGGTCGGGCCTGGTTAGTACTTGGATGGGAGACCGCCTGGGAATACCAGGTGCTGTAAGCT
>NC_142771.1:45921636-46031636 GCF_988280905.1 Pimephales promelas
GGTCGGGCCTGGTTAGTACTTGGATGGGAGACCGCCTGGGAATACCAGGTGCTGTAAGCTTTATATAGTTTACTACCCTAATGTTTTAACTATTCAAATAGCCCAATTTTGGCAGCAGATTTCGCTTACGGCCATACCACCTTGAGAACGCCCGAACTCGTCTGATCTCGGAAGCTAAGCAGGGTCGGGCCTGGTTAGTACTTGGATGGGAGACCGCCTGGGAATACCAGGTGCTGTAAGCTTTATATAGTTTACTACCCTAATGTTCTAACCATTCAAATAGCCCAATTTTGGCAGCAGATTTCGCTTACGGCCATACCACCTTGAGAACGCCCGAACTCGTCTGATCTCGGAAGCTAAGCAGGGTCGGGCCTGGTTAGTACTTGGATGGGAGACCGCCTGGGAATACCAGGTGCTGTAAGCTTTATATAGTTTACTACCCTAATGTTTTAACTATTCAAATAGCCCAATTTTGGCAGCAGATTTCGCTTACGGCCATACCACCTTGAGAACGCCCGAACTCGTCTGATCTCGGAAGCTAAGCAGGGTCGGGCCTGGTTAGTACTTGGATGGGAGACCGCCTGGGAATACCAGGTGCTGTAAGCTTTATATAGTTTACTACCCTAATGTTTTAACTATTCAAATAGCCCAATTTTGGCAGCAGATTTCGCTTACGGCCATACCACCTTGAGAACGCCCGAACTCGTCTGATCTCGGAAGCTAAGCAGGGTCGGGCCTGGTTAGTACTTGGATGGGAGACCGCCTGGGAATACCAGGTGCTGTAAGCTTTATATAGTTTACTACCCTAATGTTCTAACCATTCAAATAGCCCAATTTTGGCAGCAGATTTCGCTTACGGCCATACCACCTTGAGAACGCCCGAACTCGTCTGATCTCGGAAGCTAAGCAGGGTCGGGCCTGGTTAGTACTTGGATGGGAGACCGCCTGGGAATACCAGGTGCTGTAAGCTTTATATAGTTTACTACCCTAAGGTTTTAACTATTCAAATAGCCCAATTTTGGCAGCAGATTTCGCTTACGGCCATACCACCTTGAGAACGCCCGAACTCGTCTGATCTCGGAAGCTAAGCAGGGTCGGGCCTGGTTAGTACTTGGATGGGAGACCGCCTGGGAATACCAGGTGCTGTAAGCTTTATATAGTTTACTACCCTAATGTTTTAACTATTCAAATAGCCCAATTTTGGCAGCAGATTTCGCTTACGGCCATACCACCTTGAGAACGCCCGAACTCGTCTGATCTCGGAAGCTAAGCAGGGTCGGGCCTGGTTAGTACTTGGATGGGAGACCGCCTGGGAATACCAGGTGCTGTAAGCTTTATTGTTTAAAAAAAAAAAAAAAAAAAAAAAGAGTCAATGAAATGTTTCAAAAATCCTAAATTGTCTTTTTTCCCCTCAAAATTCCTGAAATAGTCTCTCAGTTTCTTCAGAAAGCCTGAAAGAGTCTCTTTTTTTTCTTCTTCAAATAGCCCAATTTTGGCTGCAGATTTCGCTTACGGCCATACCACCTTGAGAACGCCCGAACTCGTCTGATCTCGGAAGCTAAGCAGGGTCGGGCCTGGTTAGTACTTGGATGGGAGACCGCCTGGGAATACCAGGTGCTGTAAGCTTTATGTAGTTTACTACCCTAATGTTCTAACCATTCAAATAGCCCAATTTTGGCAGCAGATTTCGCTTACGGCCATACCACCTTGAGAACGCCCGAACTCGTCTGATCTCGGAAGCTAAGCAGGGTCGGGCCTGGTTAGTACTTGGATGGGAGACCGCCTGGGAATACCAGGTGCTGTAAGCTTTATATAGTTTACTACCCTAATGTTCTAACCATTCAAATAGCCCAATTTTGGCAGCAGATTTCGCTTACGGCCATACCACCTTGAGAACGCCCGAACTCGTCTGATCTCGGAAGCTAAGCAGGGTCGGGCCTGGTTAGTACTTGGATGGGAGACCGCCTGGGAATACCAGGTGCTGTAAGCTTTATATAGTTTACTACCCTAATGTTTTAACTATTCAAATAGCCCAATTTTGGCAGAAGATTTCGCTTACGGCCATACCACCTTGAGAACGCCCGAACTCGTCTGATCTCGGAAGCTAAGCAGGGTCGGGCCTGGTTAGTACTTGGATGGGAGACCGCCTGGGAATACCAGGTGCTGTAAGCTTTATATAGTTTACTACCCTAATGTTCTAACCATTCAAATAGCCCAATTTTGGCAGCAGATTTCGCTTACGGCCATACCACCTTGAGAACGCCCGAACTCGTCTGATCTCGGAAGCTAAGCAGGGTCGGGCCTGGTTAGTACTTGGATGGGAGACCGCCTGGGAATACCAGGTGCTGTAAGCTTTATATAGTTTACTACCCTAATGTTTTAACTATTCAAATAGCCCAATTTTGGCAGCAGATTTCGCTTACGGCCATACCACCTTGAGAACGCCCGAACTCGTCTGATCTCGGAAGCTAAGCAGGGTCGGGCCTGGTTAGTACTTGGATGGGAGACCGCCTGGGAATACCAGGTGCTGTAAGCTTTATATAGTTTACTACCCTAATGTTTTAACTATTCAAATAGCCCAATTTTGGCAGCAGATTTCGCTTACGGCCATACCACCTTGAGAACGCCCGAACTCGTCTGATCTCGGAAGCTAAGCAGGGTCGGGCCTGGTTAGTACTTGGATGGGAGACCGCCTGGGAATACCAGGTGCTGTAAGCTTTATTGTTTAAAAAAAAAAAAAAAAAAAAAGAGTCAATGAAATGTTTCAAAAATCCTAAATTGTCTTTTTTCCCCTCAAAATTCCTGAAATAGTCTCTCAGTTTCTTCAGAAAGCCTGAAAGAGTCTCTTTTTTTTCTTCTTCAAATAGCCCAATTTTGGCTGCAGATTTCGCTTACGGCCATACCACCTTGAGAACGCCCGAACTCGTCTGATCTCGGAAGCTAAGCAGGGTCGGGCCTGGTTAGTACTTGGATGGGAGACCGCCTGGGAATACCAGGTGCTGTAAGCTTTATGTAGTTTACTACCCTAATGTTCTAACCATTCAAATAGCCCAATTTTGGCAGCAGATTTCGCTTACGGCCATACCACCTTGAGAACGCCCGAACTCGTCTGATCTCGGAAGCTAAGCAGGGTCGGGCCTGGTTAGTACTTGGATGGGAGACCGCCTGGGAATACCAGGTGCTGTAAGCTTTATGTAGTTTACTACCCTAATGTTCTAACCATTCAAATAGCCCAATTTTGGCAGGAGATTTCGCTTACGACCATACCACCTTGAGAACGCCCGAACTCGTCTGATCTCGGAAGCTAAGCAGGGTCGGGCCTGGTTAGTACTTGGATGGGAGACCGCCTGGGAATACCAGGTGCTGTAAGCTTTATGTAGTTTACTACCCTAATGTTCTAACCATTCAAATAGCCCAATTTTGGCAGGAGATTTCGCTTACGACCATACCACCTTGAGAACGCCCGAACTCGTCTGATCTCGGAAGCTAAGCAGGGTCGGGCCTGGTTAGTACTTGGATGGGAGACCGCCTGGGAATACCAGGTGCTGTAAGCTTTATGTAGTTTACTACCCTAATGTTCTAACCATTCAAATAGCCCAATTTTGGCAGCAGATTTCGCTTACGGCCATACCACCTTGAGAACGCCCGAACTCGTCTGATCTCGGAAGCTAAGCAGGGTCGGGCCTGGTTAGTACTTGGATGGGAGACCGCCTGGGAATACCAGGTGCTGTAAGCTTTATATAGTTTACTACCCTAATGTTCTAACCATTCAAATAGCCCAATTTTGGCAGCAGATTTCGCTTACGGCCATACCACCTTGAGAACGCCCGAACTCGTCTGATCTCGGAAGCTAAGCAGGGTCGGGCCTGGTTAGTACTTGGATGGGAGACCGCCTGGGAATACCAGGTGCTGTAAGCTTTATATAGTTTACTACCCTAATGTTCTAACCATTCAAATAGCCCAATTTTGGCAGCAGATTTCGCTTACGGCCATACCACCTTGAGAACGCCCGAACTCGTCTGATCTCGGAAGCTAAGCAGGGTCGGGCCTGGTTAGTACTTGGATGGGAGACCGCCTGGGAATACCAGGTGCTGTAAGCTTTATGTAGTTTACTACCCTAATGTTCTAACCATTCAAATAGCCCAATTTTGGCAGCAGATTTCGCTTACGGCCATACCACCTTGAGAACGCCCGAACTCGTCTGATCTCGGAAGCTAAGCAGGGTCGGGCCTGGTTAGTACTTGGATGGGAGACCGCCTGGGAATACCAGGTGCTGTAAGCTTTATATAGTTTACTACCCTAATGTTTTAACTATTCAAATAGCCCAATTTTGGCAGCAGATTTCGCTTACGGCCATACCACCTTGAGAACGCCCGAACTCGTCTGATCTCGGAAGCTAAGCAGGGTCGGGCCTGGTTAGTACTTGGATGGGAGACCGCCTGGGAATACCAGGTGCTGTAAGCTTTATATAGTTTACTACCCTAATGTTCTAACCATTCAAATAGCCCAATTTTGGCAGCAGATTTCGCTTACGGCCATACCACCTTGAGAACGCCCGAACTCGTCTGATCTCGGAAGCTAAGCAGGGTCGGGCCTGGTTAGTACTTGGATGGGAGACCGCCTGGGAATACCAGGTGCTGTAAGCTTTATATAGTTTACTACCCTAATGTTCTAACCATTCAAATAGCCCAATTTTGGCAGCAGATTTCGCTTACGGCCATACCACCTTGAGAACGCCCGAACTCGTCTGATCTCGGAAGCTAAGCAGGGTCGGGCCTGGTTAGTACTTGGATGGGAGACCGCCTGGGAATACCAGGTGCTGTAAGCTTTATATAGTTTACTACCCTAATGTTTTAACTATTCAAATAGCCCAATTTTGGCAGCAGATTTCGCTTACGGCCATACCACCTTGAGAACGCCCGAACTCGTCTGATCTCGGAAGCTAAGCAGGGTCGGGCCTGGTTAGTACTTGGATGGGAGACCGCCTGGGAATACCAGGTGCTGTAAGCTTTATATAGTTTACTACCCTAATGTTCTAACCATTCAAATAGCCCAATTTTGGCAGCAGATTTCGCTTACGGCCATACCACCTTGAGAACGCCCGAACTCGTCTGATCTCGGAAGCTAAGCAGGGTCGGGCCTGGTTAGTACTTGGATGGGAGACCGCCTGGGAATACCAGGTGCTGTAAGCTTTATATAGTTTACTACCCTAATGTTTTAACTATTCAAATAGCCCAATTTTGGCAGCAGATTTCGCTTACGGCCATACCACCTTGAGAACGCCCGAACTCGTCTGATCTCGGAAGCTAAGCAGGGTCGGGCCTGGTTAGTACTTGGATGGGAGACCGCCTGGGAATACCAGGTGCTGTAAGCTTTATATAGTTTACTACCCTAATGTTCTAACCATTCAAATAGCCCAATTTTGGCAGCAGATTTCGCTTACGGCCATACCACCTTGAGAACGCCCGAACTCGTCTGATCTCGGAAGCTAAGCAGGGTCGGGCCTGGTTAGTACTTGGATGGGAGACCGCCTGGGAATACCAGGTGCTGTAAGCTTTATATAGTTTACTACCCTAATGTTTTAACTATTCAAATAGCCCAATTTTGGCAGCAGATTTCGCTTACGGCCATACCACCTTGAGAACGCCCGAACTCGTCTGATCTCGGAAGCTAAGCAGGGTCGGGCCTGGTTAGTACTTGGATGGGAGACCGCCTGGGAATACCAGGTGCTGTAAGCTTTATATAGTTTACTACCCTAATGTTCTAACCATTCAAATAGCCCAATTTTGGCAGCAGATTTCGCTTACGGCCATACCACCTTGAGAACGCCCGAACTCGTCTGATCTCGGAAGCTAAGCAGGGTCGGGCCTGGTTAGTACTTGGATGGGAGACCGCCTGGGAATACCAGGTGCTGTAAGCTTTATATAGTTTACTACCCTAAGGTTTTAACTATTCAAATAGCCCAATTTTGGCAGCAGATTTCGCTTACGGCCATACCACCTTGAGAACGCCCGAACTCGTCTGATCTCGGAAGCTAAGCAGGGTCGGGCCTGGTTAGTACTTGGATGGGAGACCGCCTGGGAATACCAGGTGCTGTAAGCTTTATATAGTTTACTACCCTAATGTTTTAACTATTCAAATAGCCCAATTTTGGCAGCAGATTTCGCTTACGGCCATACCACCTTGAGAACGCCCGAACTCGTCTGATCTCGGAAGCTAAGCAGGGTCGGGCCTGGTTAGTACTTGGATGGGAGACCGCCTGGGAATACCAGGTGCTGTAAGCTTTATTGTTTAAAAAAAAAAAAAAAAAAAAAAGAGTCAATGAAATGTTTCAAAAATCCTAAATTGTCTTTTTTCCCCTCAAAATTCCTGAAATAGTCTCTCAGTTTCTTCAGAAAGCCTGAAAGAGTCTCTTTTTTTTCTTCTTCAAATAGCCCAATTTTGGCTGCAGATTTCGCTTACGGCCATACCACCTTGAGAACGCCCGAACTCGTCTGATCTCGGAAGCTAAGCAGGGTCGGGCCTGGTTAGTACTTGGATGGGAGACCGCCTGGGAATACCAGGTGCTGTAAGCTTTATGTAGTTTACTACCCTAATGTTCTAACCATTCAAATAGCCCAATTTTGGCAGCAGATTTCGCTTACGGCCATACCACCTTGAGAACGCCCGAACTCGTCTGATCTCGGAAGCTAAGCAGGGTCGGGCCTGGTTAGTACTTGGATGGGAGACCGCCTGGGAATACCAGGTGCTGTAAGCTTTATATAGTTTACTACCCTAATGTTCTAACCATTCAAATAGCCCAATTTTGGCAGCAGATTTCGCTTACGGCCATACCACCTTGAGAACGCCCGAACTCGTCTGATCTCGGAAGCTAAGCAGGGTCGGGCCTGGTTAGTACTTGGATGGGAGACCGCCTGGGAATACCAGGTGCTGTAAGCTTTATATAGTTTACTACCCTAATGTTTTAACTATTCAAATAGCCCAATTTTGGCAGCAGATTTCGCTTACGGCCATACCACCTTGAGAACGCCCGAACTCGTCTGATCTCGGAAGCTAAGCAGGGTCGGGCCTGGTTAGTACTTGGATGGGAGACCGCCTGGGAATACCAGGTGCTGTAAGCTTTATATAGTTTACTACCCTAATGTTCTAACCATTCAAATAGCCCAATTTTGGCAGCAGATTTCGCTTACGGCCATACCACCTTGAGAACGCCCGAACTCGTCTGATCTCGGAAGCTAAGCAGGGTCGGGCCTGGTTAGTACTTGGATGGGAGACCGCCTGGGAATACCAGGTGCTGTAAGCTTTATATAGTTTACTACCCTAATGTTTTAACTATTCAAATAGCCCAATTTTGGCAGCAGATTTCGCTTACGGCCATACCACCTTGAGAACGCCCGAACTCGTCTGATCTCGGAAGCTAAGCAGGGTCGGGCCTGGTTAGTACTTGGATGGGAGACCGCCTGGGAATACCAGGTGCTGTAAGCTTTATATAGTTTACTACCCTAATGTTTTAACTATTCAAATAGCCCAATTTTGGCAGCAGATTTCGCTTACGGCCATACCACCTTGAGAACGCCCGAACTCGTCTGATCTCGGAAGCTAAGCAGGGTCGGGCCTGGTTAGTACTTGGATGGGAGACCGCCTGGGAATACCAGGTGCTGTAAGCTTTATTGTTTAAAAAAAAAAAAAAAAAAAAAGAGTCAATGAAATGTTTCAAAAATCCTAAATTGTCTTTTTTCCCCTCAAAATTCCTGAAATAGTCTCTCAGTTTCTTCAGAAAGCCTGAAAGAGTCTCTTTTTTTTCTTCTTCAAATAGCCCAATTTTGGCTGCAGATTTCGCTTACGGCCATACCACCTTGAGAACGCCCGAACTCGTCTGATCTCGGAAGCTAAGCAGGGTCGGGCCTGGTTAGTACTTGGATGGGAGACCGCCTGGGAATACCAGGTGCTGTAAGCTTTATGTAGTTTACTACCCTAATGTTCTAACCATTCAAATAGCCCAATTTTGGCAGCAGATTTCGCTTACGGCCATACCACCTTGAGAACGCCCGAACTCGTCTGATCTCGGAAGCTAAGCAGGGTCGGGCCTGGTTAGTACTTGGATGGGAGACCGCCTGGGAATACCAGGTGCTGTAAGCTTTATGTAGTTTACTACCCTAATGTTCTAACCATTCAAATAGCCCAATTTTGGCAGGAGATTTCGCTTACGACCATACCACCTTGAGAACGCCCGAACTCGTCTGATCTCGGAAGCTAAGCAGGGTCGGGCCTGG
Organism: Pimephales promelas; assembly: GCF_988280905.1. Taxonomy (NCBI): domain Eukaryota; kingdom Metazoa; phylum Chordata; class Actinopteri; order Cypriniformes; family Leuciscidae; genus Pimephales; species Pimephales promelas. Next base: position 45,929,910 of record NC_142771.1, read on the forward strand.
TTAGTACTTGGATGGGAGACCGCCTGGGAATACCAGGTGCTGTAAGCTTTATGTAGTTTACTACCCTAATGTTCTAACCATTCAAATAGCCCAATTTTGGCAGGAGATTTCGCTTACGACCATACCACCTTGAGAACGCCCGAACTCGTCTGATCTCGGAAGCTAAGCAGGGTCGGGCCTGGTTAGTACTTGGATGGGAGACCGCCTGGGAATACCAGGTGCTGTAAGCTTTATGTAGTTTACTACCCTAATGTTCTAACCATTCAAATAGCCCAATTTTGGCAGCAGATTTCGCTTACGGCCATACCACCTTGAGAACGCCCGAACTCGTCTGATCTCGGAAGCTAAGCAGGGTCGGGCCTGGTTAGTACTTGGATGGGAGACCGCCTGGGAATACCAGGTGCTGTAAGCTTTATATAGTTTACTACCCTAATGTTCTAACCATTCAAATAGCCCAATTTTGGCAGCAGATTTCGCTTACGGCCATACCACCTTGAGAACGCCCGAACTCGTCTGATCTCGGAAGCTAAGCAGGGTCGGGCCTGGTTAGTACTTGGATGGGAGACCGCCTGGGAATACCAGGTGCTGTAAGCTTTATATAGTTTACTACCCTAATGTTCTAACCATTCAAATAGCCCAATTTTGGCAGCAGATTTCGCTTACGGCCATACCACCTTGAGAACGCCCGAACTCGTCTGATCTCGGAAGCTAAGCAGGGTCGGGCCTGGTTAGTACTTGGATGGGAGACCGCCTGGGAATACCAGGTGCTGTAAGCTTTATGTAGTTTACTACCCTAATGTTCTAACCATTCAAATAGCCCAATTTTGGCAGCAGATTTCGCTTACGGCCATACCACCTTGAGAACGCCCGAACTCGTCTGATCTCGGAAGCTAAGCAGGGTCGGGCCTGGTTAGTACTTGGATGGGAGACCGCCTGGGAATACCAGGTGCTGTAAGCTTTATATAGTTTACTACCCTAATGTTTTAACTATTCAAATAGCCCAATTTTGGCAGCAGATTTCGCTTACGGCCATACCACCTTGAGAACGCCCGAACTCGTCTGATCTCGGAAGCTAAGCAGGGTCGGGCCTGGTTAGTACTTGGATGGGAGACCGCCTGGGAATACCAGGTGCTGTAAGCTTTATATAGTTTACTACCCTAATGTTCTAACCATTCAAATAGCCCAATTTTGGCAGCAGATTTCGCTTACGGCCATACCACCTTGAGAACGCCCGAACTCGTCTGATCTCGGAAGCTAAGCAGGGTCGGGCCTGGTTAGTACTTGGATGGGAGACCGCCTGGGAATACCAGGTGCTGTAAGCTTTATATAGTTTACTACCCTAATGTTCTAACCATTCAAATAGCCCAATTTTGGCAGCAGATTTCGCTTACGGCCATACCACCTTGAGAACGCCCGAACTCGTCTGATCTCGGAAGCTAAGCAGGGTCGGGCCTGGTTAGTACTTGGATGGGAGACCGCCTGGGAATACCAGGTGCTGTAAGCTTTATATAGTTTACTACCCTAATGTTTTAACTATTCAAATAGCCCAATTTTGGCAGCAGATTTCGCTTACGGCCATACCACCTTGAGAACGCCCGAACTCGTCTGATCTCGGAAGCTAAGCAGGGTCGGGCCTGGTTAGTACTTGGATGGGAGACCGCCTGGGAATACCAGGTGCTGTAAGCTTTATATAGTTTACTACCCTAATGTTCTAACCATTCAAATAGCCCAATTTTGGCAGCAGATTTCGCTTACGGCCATACCACCTTGAGAACGCCCGAACTCGTCTGATCTCGGAAGCTAAGCAGGGTCGGGCCTGGTTAGTACTTGGATGGGAGACCGCCTGGGAATACCAGGTGCTGTAAGCTTTATATAGTTTACTACCCTAATGTTTTAACTATTCAAATAGCCCAATTTTGGCAGCAGATTTCGCTTACGGCCATACCACCTTGAGAACGCCCGAACTCGTCTGATCTCGGAAGCTAAGCAGGGTCGGGCCTGGTTAGTACTTGGATGGGAGACCGCCTGGGAATACCAGGTGCTGTAAGCTTTATTGTTTAAAAAAAAAAAAAAAAAAAAAGAGTCAATGAAATGTTTCAAAAATCCTAAATTGTCTTTTTTCCCCTCAAAATTCCTGAAATAGTCTCTCAGTTTCTTCAGAAAGCCTGAAAGAGTCTCTTTTTTTTTCTTCTTCAAATAGCCCAATTTTGGCTGCAGATTTCGCTTACGGCCATACCATCTTGAGAACGCCCGAACTCGTCTGATCTCGGAAGCTAAGCAGGGTCGGGCCTGGTTAGTACTTGGATGGGAGACCGCCTGGGAATACCAGGTGCTGTAAGCTTTATGTAGTTTACTACCCTAATGTTCTAACCATTCAAATAGCCCAATTTTGGCAGCAGATTTCGCTTACGGCCATACCACCTTGAGAACGCCCGAACTCGTCTGATCTCGGAAGCTAAGCAGGGTCGGGCCTGGTTAGTACTTCGATGGGAGACCGCCTGGGAATACCAGGTGCTGTAAGCTTTATATAGTTTACTACCCTAATGTTCTAACCATTCAAATAGCCCAATTTTGGCAGCAGATTTCGCTTACGGCCATACCACCTTGAGAACGCCCGAACTCGTCTGATCTCGGAAGCTAAGCAGGGTCGGGCCTGGTTAGTACTTGGATGGGAGACCGCCTGGGAATACCAGGTGCTGTAAGCTTTATATAGTTTACTACCCTAATGTTTTAACTATTCAAATAGCCCAATTTTGGCAGCAGATTTCGCTTACGGCCATACCACCTTGAGAACGCCCGAACTCGTCTGATCTCGGAAGCTAAGCAGGGTCGGGCCTGGTTAGTACTTGGATGGGAGACCGCCTGGGAATACCAGGTGCTGTAAGCTTTATATAGTTTACTACCCTAATGTTCTAACCATTCAAATAGCCCAATTTTGGCAGCAGATTTCGCTTACGGCCATACCACCTTGAGAACGCCCGAACTCGTCTGATCTCGGAAGCTAAGCAGGGTCGGGCCTGGTTAGTACTTGGATGGGAGACCGCCTGGGAATACCAGGTGCTGTAAGCTTTATATAGTTTACTACCCTAATGTTTTAACTATTCAAATAGCCCAATTTTGGCAGCAGATTTCGCTTACGGCCATACCACCTTGAGAACGCCCGAACTCGTCTGATCTCGGAAGCTAAGCAGGGTCGGGCCTGGTTAGTACTTGGATGGGAGACCGCCTGGGAATACCAGGTGCTGTAAGCTTTATATAGTTTACTACCCTAATGTTTTAACTATTCAAATAGCCCAATTTTGGCAGCAGATTTCGCTTACGGCCATACCACCTTGAGAACGCCCGAACTCGTCTGATCTCGGAAGCTAAGCAGGGTCGGGCCTGGTTAGTACTTGGATGGGAGACCGCCTGGGAATACCAGGTGCTGTAAGCTTTATATAGTTTACTACCCTAATGTTCTAACCATTCAAATAGCCCAATTTTGGCAGCAGATTTCGCTTACGGCCATACCACCTTGAGAACGCCCGAACTCGTCTGATCTCGGAAGCTAAGCAGGGTCGGGCCTGGTTAGTACTTGGATGGGAGACCGCCTGGGAATACCAGGTGCTGTAAGCTTTATGTAGTTTACTACCCTAATGTTCTAACCATTCAAATAGCCCAATTTTGGCAGCAGATTTCGCTTACGGCCATACCACCTTGAGAACGCCCGAACTCGTCTGATCTCGGAAGCTAAGCAGGGTCGGGCCTGGTTAGTACTTGGATGGGAGACCGCCTGGGAATACCAGGTGCTGTAAGCTTTATATAGTTTACTACCCTAATGTTTTAACTATTCAAATAGCCCAATTTTGGCAGCAGATTTCGCTTACGGCCATACCACCTTGAGAACGCCCGAACTCGTCTGATCTCGGAAGCTAAGCAGGGTCGGGCCTGGTTAGTACTTGGATGGGAGACCGCCTGGGAATACCAGGTGCTGTAAGCTTTATATAGTTTACTACCCTAATGTTCTAACCATTCAAATAGCCCAATTTTGGCAGCAGATTTCGCTTACGGCCATACCACCTTGAGAACGCCCGAACTCGTCTGATCTCGGAAGCTAAGCAGGGTCGGGCCTGGTTAGTACTTGGATGGGAGACCGCCTGGGAATACCAGGTGCTGTAAGCTTTATATAGTTTACTACCCTAATGTTCTAACCATTCAAATAGCCCAATTTTGGCAGCAGATTTCGCTTACGGCCATACCACCTTGAGAACGCCCGAACTCGTCTGATCTCGGAAGCTAAGCAGGGTCGGGCCTGGTTAGTACTTGGATGGGAGACCGCCTGGGAATACCAGGTGCTGTAAGCTTTATATAGTTTACTACCCTAATGTTTTAACTATTCAAATAGCCCAATTTTGGCAGCAGATTTCGCTTACGGCCATACCACCTTGAGAACGCCCGAACTCGTCTGATCTCGGAAGCTAAGCAGGGTCGGGCCTGGTTAGTACTTGGATGGGAGACCGCCTGGGAATACCAGGTGCTGTAAGCTTTATATAGTTTACTACCCTAATGTTCTAACCATTCAAATAGCCCAATTTTGGCAGCAGATTTCGCTTACGGCCATACCACCTTGAGAACGCCCGAACTCGTCTGATCTCGGAAGCTAAGCAGGGTCGGGCCTGGTTAGTACTTGGATGGGAGACCGCCTGGGAATACCAGGTGCTGTAAGCTTTATATAGTTTACTACCCTAATGTTTTAACTATTCAAATAGCCCAATTTTGGCAGCAGATTTCGCTTACGGCCATACCACCTTGAGAACGCCCGAACTCGTCTGATCTCGGAAGCTAAGCAGGGTCGGGCCTGGTTAGTACTTGGATGGGAGACCGCCTGGGAATACCAGGTGCTGTAAGCTTTATTGTTTAAAAAAAAAAAAAAAAAAAAAGAGTCAATGAAATGTTTCAAAAATCCTAAATTGTCTTTTTTCCCCTCAAAATTCCTGAAATAGTCTCTCAGTTTCTTCAGAAAGCCTGAAAGAGTCTCTTTTTTTTTCTTCTTCAAATAGCCCAATTTTGGCTGCAGATTTCGCTTACGGCCATACCATCTTGAGAACGCCCGAACTCGTCTGATCTCGGAAGCTAAGCAGGGTCGGGCCTGGTTAGTACTTGGATGGGAGACCGCCTGGGAATACCAGGTGCTGTAAGCTTTATGTAGTTTACTACCCTAATGTTCTAACCATTCAAATAGCCCAATTTTGGCAGCAGATTTCGCTTACGGCCATACCACCTTGAGAACGCCCGAACTCGTCTGATCTCGGAAGCTAAGCAGGGTCGGGCCTGGTTAGTACTTCGATGGGAGACCGCCTGGGAATACCAGGTGCTGTAAGCTTTATATAGTTTACTACCCTAATGTTCTAACCATTCAAATAGCCCAATTTTGGCAGCAGATTTCGCTTACGGCCATACCACCTTGAGAACGCCCGAACTCGTCTGATCTCGGAAGCTAAGCAGGGTCGGGCCTGGTTAGTACTTGGATGGGAGACCGCCTGGGAATACCAGGTGCTGTAAGCTTTATATAGTTTACTACCCTAATGTTTTAACTATTCAAATAGCCCAATTTTGGCAGCAGATTTCGCTTACGGCCATACCACCTTGAGAACGCCCGAACTCGTCTGATCTCGGAAGCTAAGCAGGGTCGGGCCTGGTTAGTACTTGGATGGGAGACCGCCTGGGAATACCAGGTGCTGTAAGCTTTATATAGTTTACTACCCTAATGTTCTAACCATTCAAATAGCCCAATTTTGGCAGCAGATTTCGCTTACGGCCATACCACCTTGAGAACGCCCGAACTCGTCTGATCTCGGAAGCTAAGCAGGGTCGGGCCTGGTTAGTACTTGGATGGGAGACCGCCTGGGAATACCAGGTGCTGTAAGCTTTATATAGTTTACTACCCTAATGTTTTAACTATTCAAATAGCCCAATTTTGGCAGCAGATTTCGCTTACGGCCATACCACCTTGAGAACGCCCGAACTCGTCTGATCTCGGAAGCTAAGCAGGGTCGGGCCTGGTTAGTACTTGGATGGGAGACCGCCTGGGAATACCAGGTGCTGTAAGCTTTATATAGTTTACTACCCTAATGTTTTAACTATTCAAATAGCCCAATTTTGGCAGCAGATTTCGCTTACGGCCATACCACCTTGAGAACGCCCGAACTCGTCTGATCTCGGAAGCTAAGCAGGGTCGGGCCTGGTTAGTACTTGGATGGGAGACCGCCTGGGAATACCAGGTGCTGTAAGCTTTATATAGTTTACTACCCTAATGTTCTAACCATTCAAATAGCCCAATTTTGGCAGCAGATTTCGCTTACGGCCATACCACCTTGAGAACGCCCGAACTCGTCTGATCTCGGAAGCTAAGCAGGGTCGGGCCTGGTTAGTACTTGGATGGGAGACCGCCTGGGAATACCAGGTGCTGTAAGCTTTATGTAGTTTACTACCCTAATGTTCTAACCATTCAAATAGCCCAATTTTGGCAGCAGATTTCGCTTACGGCCATACCACCTTGAGAACGCCCGAACTCGTCTGATCTCGGAAGCTAAGCAGGGTCGGGCCTGGTTAGTACTTGGATGGGAGACCGCCTGGGAATACCAGGTGCTGTAAGCTTTATATAGTTTACTACCCTAATGTTTTAACTATTCAAATAGCCCAATTTTGGCAGCAGATTTCGCTTACGGCCATACCACCTTGAGAACGCCCGAACTCGTCTGATCTCGGAAGCTAAGCAGGGTCGGGCCTGGTTAGTACTTGGATGGGAGACCGCCTGGGAATACCAGGTGCTGTAAGCTTTATATAGTTTACTACCCTAATGTTCTAACCATTCAAATAGCCCAATTTTGGCAGCAGATTTCGCTTACGGCCATACCACCTTGAGAACGCCCGAACTCGTCTGATCTCGGAAGCTAAGCAGGGTCGGGCCTGGTTAGTACTTGGATGGGAGACCGCCTGGGAATACCAGGTGCTGTAAGCTTTATATAGTTTACTACCCTAATGTTCTAACCATTCAAATAGCCCAATTTTGGCAGCAGATTTCGCTTACGGCCATACCACCTTGAGAACGCCCGAACTCGTCTGATCTCGGAAGCTAAGCAGGGTCGGGCCTGGTTAGTACTTGGATGGGAGACCGCCTGGGAATACCAGGTGCTGTAAGCTTTATATAGTTTACTACCCTAATGTTTTAACTATTCAAATAGCCCAATTTTGGCAGCAGATTTCGCTTACGGCCATACCACCTTGAGAACGCCCGAACTCGTCTGATCTCGGAAGCTAAGCAGGGTCGGGCCTGGTTAGTACTTGGATGGGAGACCGCCTGGGAATACCAGGTGCTGTAAGCTTTATATAGTTTACTACCCTAATGTTCTAACCATTCAAATAGCCCAATTTTGGCAGCAGATTTCGCTTACGGCCATACCACCTTGAGAACGCCCGAACTCGTCTGATCTCGGAAGCTAAGCAGGGTCGGGCCTGGTTAGTACTTGGATGGGAGACCGCCTGGGAATACCAGGTGCTGTAAGCTTTATATAGTTTACTACCCTAATGTTTTAACTATTCAAATAGCCCAATTTTGGCAGCAGATTTCGCTTACGGCCATACCACCTTGAGAACGCCCGAACTCGTCTGATCTCGGAAGCTAAGCAGGGTCGGGCCTGGTTAGTACTTGGATGGGAGACCGCCTGGGAATACCAGGTGCTGTAAGCTTTATTGTTTAAAAAAAAAAAAAAAAAAAAAGAGTCAATGAAATGTTTCAAAAATCCTAAATTGTCTTTTTTCCCCTCAAAATTCCTGAAATAGTCTCTCAGTTTCTTCAGAAAGCCTGAAAGAGTCTCTTTTTTTTTCTTCTTCAAATAGCCCAATTTTGGCTGCAGATTTCGCTTACGGCCATACCATCTTGAGAACGCCCGAACTCGTCTGATCTCGGAAGCTAAGCAGGGTCGGGCCTGGTTAGTACTTGGATGGGAGACCGCCTGGGAATACCAGGTGCTGTAAGCTTTATGTAGTTTACTACCCTAATGTTCTAACCATTCAAATAGCCCAATTTTGGCAGCAGATTTCGCTTACGGCCATACCACCTTGAGAACGCCCGAACTCGTCTGATCTCGGAAGCTAAGCAGGGTCGGGCCTGGTTAGTACTTCGATGGGAGACCGCCTGGGAATACCAGGTGCTGTAAGCTTTATATAGTTTACTACCCTAATGTTCTAACCATTCAAATAGCCCAATTTTGGCAGCAGATTTCGCTTACGGCCATACCACCTTGAGAACGCCCGAACTCGTCTGATCTCGGAAGCTAAGCAGGGTCGGGCCTGGTTAGTACTTGGATGGGAGACCGCCTGGGAATACCAGGTGCTGTAAGCTTTATATAGTTTACTACCCTAATGTTTTAACTATTCAAATAGCCCAATTTTGGCAGCAGATTTCGCTTACGGCCATACCACCTTGAGAACGCCCGAACTCGTCTGATCTCGGAAGCTAAGCAGGGTCGGGCCTGGTTAGTACTTGGATGGGAGACCGCCTGGGAATACCAGGTGCTGTAAGCTTTATATAGTTTACTACCCTAATGTTCTAACCATTCAAATAGCCCAATTTTGGCAGCAGATTTCGCTTACGGCCATACCACCTTGAGAACGCCCGAACTCGTCTGATCTCGGAAGCTAAGCAGGGTCGGGCCTGGTTAGTACTTGGATGGGAGACCGCCTGGGAATACCAGGTGCTGTAAGCTTTATATAGTTTACTACCCTAATGTTTTAACTATTCAAATAGCCCAATTTTGGCAGCAGATTTCGCTTACGGCCATACCACCTTGAGAACGCCCGAACTCGTCTGATCTCGGAAGCTAAGCAGGGTCGGGCCTGGTTAGTACTTGGATGGGAGACCGCCTGGGAATACCAGGTGCTGTAAGCTTTATATAGTTTACTACCCTAATGTTTTAACTATTCAAATAGCCCAATTTTGGCAGCAGATTTCGCTTACGGCCATACCACCTTGAGAACGCCCGAACTCGTCTGATCTCGGAAGCTAAGCAGGGTCGGGCCTGGTTAGTACTTGGATGGGAGACCGCCTGGGAATACCAGGTGCTGTAAGCTTTATTGTTTAAAAAAAAAAAAAAAAAAAAAGAGTCAATGAAATGTTTCAAAAATCCTAAATTGTCTTTTTTCCCCTCAAAATTCCTGAAATAGTCTCTCAGTTTCTTCAGAAAGCCTGAAAGAGTCTCTTTTTTTTCTTCTTCAAATAGCCCAATTTTGGCTGCAGATTTCGCTTACGGCCATACCACCTTGAGAACGCCCGAACTCGTCTGATCTCGGAAGCTAAGCAGGGTCGGGCCTGGTTAGTACTTGGATGGGAGACCGCCTGGGAATACCAGGTGCTGTAAGCTTTATGTAGTTTACTACCCTAATGTTCTAACCATTCAAATAGCCCAATTTTGGCAGCAGATTTCGCTTACGGCCATACCACCTTGAGAACGCCCGAACTCGTCTGATCTCGGAAGCTAAGCAGGGTCGGGCCTGGTTAGTACTTGGATGGGAGACCGCCTGGGAATACCAGGTGCTGTAAGCTTTATGTAGTTTACTACCCTAATGTTCTAACCATTCAAATAGCCCAATTTTGGCAGGAGATTTCGCTTACGACCATACCACCTTGAGAACGCCCGAACTCGTCTGATCTCGGAAGCTAAGCAGGGTCGGGCCTGGTTAGTACTTGGATGGGAGACCGCCTGGGAATACCAGGTGCTGTAAGCTTTATGTAGTTTACTACCCTAATGTTCTAACCATTCAAATAGCCCAATTTTGGCAGGAGATTTCGCTTACGACCATACCACCTTGAGAACGCCCGAACTCGTCTGATCTCGGAAGCTAAGCAGGGTCGGGCCTGGTTAGTACTTGGATGGGAGACCGCCTGGGAATACCAGGTGCTGTAAGCTTTATGTAGTTTACTACCCTAATGTTCTAACCATTCAAATAGCCCAATTTTGGCAGCAGATTTCGCTTACGGCCATACCACCTTGAGAACGCCCGAACTCGTCTGATCTCGGAAGCTAAGCAGGGTCGGGCCTGGTTAGTACTTGGATGGGAGACCGCCTGGGAATACCAGGTGCTGTAAGCTTTATATAGTTTACTACCCTAATGTTCTAACCATTCAAATAGCCCAATTTTGGCAGCAGATTTCGCTTACGGCCATACCACCTTGAGAACGCCCGAACTCGTCTGATCTCGGAAGCTAAGCAGGGTCGGGCCTGGTTAGTACTTGGATGGGAGACCGCCTGGGAATACCAGGTGCTCTAAGCTTTATATAGTTTACTACCCTAATGTTCTAACCATTCAAATAGCCCAATTTTGGCAGCAGATTTCGCTTACGGCCATACCACCTTGAGAACGCCCGAACTCGTCTGATCTCGGAAGCTAAGCAGGGTCGGGCCTGGTTAGTACTTGGATGGGAGACCGCCTGGGAATACCAGGTGCTGTAAGCTTTATGTAGTTTACTACCCTAATGTTCTAACCATTCAAATAGCCCAATTTTGGCAGCAGATTTCGCTTACGGCCATACCACCTTGAGAACGCCCGAACTCGTCTGATCTCGGAAGCTAAGCAGGGTCGGGCCTGGTTAGTACTTGGATGGGAGACCGCCTGGGAATACCAGGTGCTGTAAGCTTTATATAGTTTACTACCCTAATGTTTTAACTATTCAAATAGCCCAATTTTGGCAGCAGATTTCGCTTACGGCCATACCACCTTGAGAACGCCCGAACTCGTCTGATCTCGGAAGCTAAGCAGGGTCGGGCCTGGTTAGTACTTGGATGGGAGACCGCCTGGGAATACCAGGTGCTGTAAGCTTTATATAGTTTACTACCCTAATGTTCTAACCATTCAAATAGCCCAATTTTGGCAGCAGATTTCGCTTACGGCCATACCACCTTGAGAACGCCCGAACTCGTCTGATCTCGGAAGCTAAGCAGGGTCGGGCCTGGTTAGTACTTGGATGGGAGACCGCCTGGGAATACCAGGTGCTGTAAGCTTTATATAGTTTACTACCCTAATGTTCTAACCATTCAAATAGCCCAATTTTGGCAGCAGATTTCGCTTACGGCCATACCACCTTGAGAACGCCCGAACTCGTCTGATCTCGGAAGCTAAGCAGGGTCGGGCCTGGTTAGTACTTGGATGGGAGACCGCCTGGGAATACCAGGTGCTGTAAGCTTTATATAGTTTACTACCCTAATGTTTTAACTATTCAAATAGCCCAATTTTGGCAGCAGATTTCGCTTACGGCCATACCACCTTGAGAACGCCCGAACTCGTCTGATCTCGGAAGCTAAGCAGGGTCGGGCCTGGTTAGTACTTGGATGGGAGACCGCCTGGGAATACCAGGTGCTGTAAGCTTTATATAGTTTACTACCCTAATGTTCTAACCATTCAAATAGCCCAATTTTGGCAGCAGATTTCGCTTACGGCCATACCACCTTGAGAACGCCCGAACTCGTCTGATCTCGGAAGCTAAGCAGGGTCGGGCCTGGTTAGTACTTGGATGGGAGACCGCCTGGGAATACCAGGTGCTGTAAGCTTTATATAGTTTACTACCCTAATGTTTTAACTATTCAAATAGCCCAATTTTGGCAGCAGATTTCGCTTACGGCCATACCACCTTGAGAACGCCCGAACTCGTCTGATCTCGGAAGCTAAGCAGGGTCGGGCCTGGTTAGTACTTGGATGGGAGACCGCCTGGGAATACCAGGTGCTGTAAGCTTTATATAGTTTACTACCCTAATGTTCTAACCATTCAAATAGCCCAATTTTGGCAGCAGATTTCGCTTACGGCCATACCACCTTGAGAACGCCCGAACTCGTCTGATCTCGGAAGCTAAGCAGGGTCGGGCCTGGTTAGTACTTGGATGGGAGACCGCCTGGGAATACCAGGTGCTGTAAGCTTTATATAGTTTACTACCCTAATGTTTTAACTATTCAAATAGCCCAATTTTGGCAGCAGATTTCGCTTACGGCCATACCACCTTGAGAACGCCCGAACTCGTCTGATCTCGGAAGCTAAGCAGGGTCGGGCCTGGTTAGTACTTGGATGGGAGACCGCCTGGGAATACCAGGTGCTGTAAGCTTTATATAGTTTACTACCCTAATGTTCTAACCATTCAAATAGCCCAATTTTGGCAGCAGATTTCGCTTACGGCCATACCACCTTGAGAACGCCCGAACTCGTCTGATCTCGGAAGCTAAGCAGGGTCGGGCCTGGTTAGTACTTGGATGGGAGACCGCCTGGGAATACCAGGTGCTGTAAGCTTTATATAGTTTACTACCCTAAGGTTTTAACTATTCAAATAGCCCAATTTTGGCAGCAGATTTCGCTTACGGCCATACCACCTTGAGAACGCCCGAACTCGTCTGATCTCGGAAGCTAAGCAGGGTCGGGCCTGGTTAGTACTTGGATGGGAGACCGCCTGGGAATACCAGGTGCTGTAAGCTTTATATAGTTTACTACCCTAATGTTTTAACTATTCAAATAGCCCAATTTTGGCAGCAGATTTCGCTTACGGCCATACCACCTTGAGAACGCCCGAACTCGTCTGATCTCGGAAGCTAAGCAGGGTCGGGCCTGGTTAGTACTTGGATGGGAGACCGCCTGGGAATACCAGGTGCTGTAAGCTTTATTGTTTAAAAAAAAAAAAAAAAAAAAAGAGTCAATGAAATGTTTCAAAAATCCTAAATTGTCTTTTTTCCCCTCAAAATTCCTGAAATAGTCTCTCAGTTTCTTCAGAAAGCCTGAAAGAGTCTCTTTTTTTTCTTCTTCAAATAGCCCAATTTTGGCTGCAGATTTCGCTTACGGCCATACCACCTTGAGAACGCCCGAACTCGTCTGATCTCGGAAGCTAAGCAGGGTCGGGCCTGGTTAGTACTTGGATGGGAGACCGCCTGGGAATACCAGGTGCTGTAAGCTTTATGTAGTTTACTACCCTAATGTTCTAACCATTCAAATAGCCCAATTTTGGCAGCAGATTTCGCTTACGGCCATACCACCTTGAGAACGCCCGAACTCGTCTGATCTCGGAAGCTAAGCAGGGTCGGGCCTGGTTAGTACTTGGATGGGAGACCGCCTGGGAATACCAGGTGCTGTAAGCTTTATATAGTTTACTACCCTAATGTTCTAACCATTCAAATAGCCCAATTTTGGCAGCAGATTTCGCTTACGGCCATACCACCTTGAGAACGCCCGAACTCGTCTGATCTCGGAAGCTAAGCAGGGTCGGGCCTGGTTAGTACTTGGATGGGAGACCGCCTGGGAATACCAGGTGCTGTAAGCTTTATGTAGTTTACTACCCTAATGTTTTAACTATTCAAATAGCCCAATTTTGGCAGCAGATTTCGCTTACGGCCATACCACCTTGAGAACGCCCGAACTCGTCTGATCTCGGAAGCTAAGCAGGGTCGGGCCTGGTTAGTACTTGGATGGGAGACCGCCTGGGAATACCAGGTGCTGTAAGCTTTATATAGTTTACTACCCTAATGTTCTAACCATTCAAATAGCCCAATTTTGGCAGCAGATTTCGCTTACGGCCATACCACCTTGAGAACGCCCGAACTCGTCTGATCTCGGAAGCTAAGCAGGGTCGGGCCTGGTTAGTACTTGGATGGGAGACCGCCTGGGAATACCAGGTGCTGTAAGCTTTATATAGTTTACTACCCTAATGTTTTAACTATTCAAATAGCCCAATTTTGGCAGCAGATTTCGCTTACGGCCATACCACCTTGAGAACGCCCGAACTCGTCTGATCTCGGAAGCTAAGCAGGGTCGGGCCTGGTTAGTACTTGGATGGGAGACCGCCTGGGAATACCAGGTGCTGTAAGCTTTATATAGTTTACTACCCTAATGTTCTAACCATTCAAATAGCCCAATTTTGGCAGCAGATTTCGCTTACGGCCATACCACCTTGAGAACGCCCGAACTCGTCTGATCTCGGAAGCTAAGCAGGGTCGGGCCTGGTTAGTACTTGGATGGGAGACCGCCTGGGAATACCAGGTGCTGTAAGCTTTATATAGTTTACTACCCTAATGTTTTAACTATTCAAATAGCCCAATTTTGGCAGCAGATTTCGCTTACGGCCATACCACCTTGAGAACGCCCGAACTCGTCTGATCTCGGAAGCTAAGCAGGGTCGGGCCTGGTTAGTACTTGGATGGGAGACCGCCTGGGAATACCAGGTGCTGTAAGCTTTATATAGTTTACTACCCTAATGTTTTAACTATTCAAATAGCCCAATTTTGGCAGCAGATTTCGCTTACGGCCATACCACCTTGAGAACGCCCGAACTCGTCTGATCTCGGAAGCTAAGCAGGGTCGGGCCTGGTTAGTACTTGGATGGGAGACCGCCTGGGAATACCAGGTGCTGTAAGCTTTATTGTTTAAAAAAAAAAAAAAAAAAAAAAGAGTCAATGAAATGTTTCAAAAATCCTAAATTGTCTTTTTTCCCCTCAAAATTCCTGAAATAGTCTCTCAGTTTCTTCAGAAAGCCTGAAAGAGTCTCTTTTTTTTCTTCTTCAAATAGCCCAATTTTGGCTGCAGATTTCGCTTACGGCCATACCACCTTGAGAACGCCCGAACTCGTCTGATCTCGGAAGCTAAGCAGGGTCGGGCCTGGTTAGTACTTGGATGGGAGACCGCCTGGGAATACCAGGTGCTGTAAGCTTTATGTAGTTTACTACCCTAATGTTCTAACCATTCAAATAGCCCAATTTTGGCAGCAGATTTCGCTTACGGCCATACCACCTTGAGAACGCCCGAACTCGTCTGATCTCGGAAGCTAAGCAGGGTCGGGCCTGGTTAGTACTTGGATGGGAGACCGCCTGGGAATACCAGGTGCTGTAAGCTTTATGTAGTTTACTACCCTAATGTTCTAACCATTCAAATAGCCCAATTTTGGCAGGAGATTTCGCTTACGACCATACCACCTTGAGAACGCCCGAACTCGTCTGATCTCGGAAGCTAAGCAGGGTCGGGCCTGGTTAGTACTTGGATGGGAGACCGCCTGGGAATACCAGGTGCTGTAAGCTTTATGTAGTTTACTACCCTAATGTTCTAACCATTCAAATAGCCCAATTTTGGCAGGAGATTTCGCTTACGACCATACCACCTTGAGAACGCCCGAACTCGTCTGATCTCGGAAGCTAAGCAGGGTCGGGCCTGGTTAGTACTTGGATGGGAGACCGCCTGGGAATACCAGGTGCTGTAAGCTTTATGTAGTTTACTACCCTAATGTTCTAACCATTCAAATAGCCCAATTTTGGCAGCAGATTTCGCTTACGGCCATACCACCTTGAGAACGCCCGAACTCGTCTGATCTCGGAAGCTAAGCAGGGTCGGGCCTGGTTAGTACTTGGATGGGAGACCGCCTGGGAATACCAGGTGCTGTAAGCTTTATATAGTTTACTACCCTAATGTTCTAACCATTCAAATAGCCCAATTTTGGCAGCAGATTTCGCTTACGGCCATACCACCTTGAGAACGCCCGAACTCGTCTGATCTCGGAAGCTAAGCAGGGTCGGGCCTGGTTAGTACTTGGATGGGAGACCGCCTGGGAATACCAGGTGCTGTAAGCTTTATATAGTTTACTACCCTAATGTTCTAACCATTCAAATAGCCCAATTTTGGCAGCAGATTTCGCTTACGGCCATACCACCTTGAGAACGCCCGAACTCGTCTGATCTCGGAAGCTAAGCAGGGTCGGGCCTGGTTAGTACTTGGATGGGAGACCGCCTGGGAATACCAGGTGCTGTAAGCTTTATGTAGTTTACTACCCTAATGTTCTAACCATTCAAATAGCCCAATTTTGGCAGCAGATTTCGCTTACGGCCATACCACCTTGAGAACGCCCGAACTCGTCTGATCTCGGAAGCTAAGCAGGGTCGGGCCTGGTTAGTACTTGGATGGGAGACCGCCTGGGAATACCAGGTGCTGTAAGCTTTATATAGTTTACTACCCTAATGTTTTAACTATTCAAATAGCCCAATTTTGGCAGCAGATTTCGCTTACGGCCATACCACCTTGAGAACGCCCGAACTCGTCTGATCTCGGAAGCTAAGCAGGGTCGGGCCTGGTTAGTACTTGGATGGGAGACCGCCTGGGAATACCAGGTGCTGTAAGCTTTATATAGTTTACTACCCTAATGTTCTAACCATTCAAATAGCCCAATTTTGGCAGCAGATTTCGCTTACGGCCATACCACCTTGAGAACGCCCGAACTCGTCTGATCTCGGAAGCTAAGCAGGGTCGGGCCTGGTTAGTACTTGGATGGGAGACCGCCTGGGAATACCAGGTGCTGTAAGCTTTATATAGTTTACTACCCTAATGTTCTAACCATTCAAATAGCCCAATTTTGGCAGCAGATTTCGCTTACGGCCATACCACCTTGAGAACGCCCGAACTCGTCTGATCTCGGAAGCTAAGCAGGGTCGGGCCTGGTTAGTACTTGGATGGGAGACCGCCTGGGAATACCAGGTGCTGTAAGCTTTATATAGTTTACTACCCTAATGTTTTAACTATTCAAATAGCCCAATTTTGGCAGCAGATTTCGCTTACGGCCATACCACCTTGAGAACGCCCGAACTCGTCTGATCTCGGAAGCTAAGCAGGGTCGGGCCTGGTTAGTACTTGGATGGGAGACCGCCTGGGAATACCAGGTGCTGTAAGCTTTATATAGTTTACTACCCTAATGTTTTAACTATTCAAATAGCCCAATTTTGGCAGCAGATTTCGCTTACGGCCATACCACCTTGAGAACGCCCGAACTCGTCTGATCTCGGAAGCTAAGCAGGGTCGGGCCTGGTTAGTACTTGGATGGGAGACCGCCTGGGAATACCAGGTGCTGTAAGCTTTATATAGTTTACTACCCTAATGTTCTAACCATTCAAATAGCCCAATTTTGGCAGCAGATTTCGCTTACGGCCATACCACCTTGAGAACGCCCGAACTCGTCTGATCTCGGAAGCTAAGCAGGGTCGGGCCTGGTTAGTACTTGGATGGGAGACCGCCTGGGAATACCAGGTGCTGTAAGCTTTATATAGTTTACTACCCTAATGTTCTAACCATTCAAATAGCCCAATTTTGGCAGCAGATTTCGCTTACGGCCATACCACCTTGAGAACGCCCGAACTCGTCTGATCTCGGAAGCTAAGCAGGGTCGGGCCTGGTTAGTACTTGGATGGGAGACCGCCTGGGAATACCAGGTGCTGTAAGCTTTATATAGTTTACTACCCTAATGTTTTAACTATTCAAATAGCCCAATTTTGGCAGCAGATTTCGCTTACGGCCATACCACCTTGAGAACGCCCGAACTCGTCTGATCTCGGAAGCTAAGCAGGGTCGGGCCTGGTTAGTACTTGGATGGGAGACCGCCTGGGAATACCAGGTGCTGTAAGCTTTATATAGTTTACTACCCTAATGTTTTAACTATTCAAATAGCCCAATTTTGGCAGCAGATTTCGCTTACGGCCATACCACCTTGAGAACGCCCGAACTCGTCTGATCTCGGAAGCTAAGCAGGGTCGGGCCTGGTTAGTACTTGGATGGGAGACCGCCTGGGAATACCAGGTGCTGTAAGCTTTATATAGTTTACTACCCTAATGTTCTAACCATTCAAATAGCCCAATTTTGGCAGCAGATTTCGCTTACGGCCATACCACCTTGAGAACGCCCGAACTCGTCTGATCTCGGAAGCTAAGCAGGGTCGGGCCTGGTTAGTACTTGGATGGGAGACCGCCTGGGAATACCAGGTGCTGTAAGCTTTATATAGTTTACTACCCTAATGTTCTAACCATTCAAATAGCCCAATTTTGGCAGCAGATTTCGCTTACGGCCATACCACCTTGAGAACGCCCGAACTCGTCTGATCTCGGAAGCTAAGCAGGGTCGGGCCTGGTTAGTACTTGGATGGGAGACCGCCTGGGAATACCAGGTGCTGTAAGCTTTATATAGTTTACTACCCTAATGTTTTAACTATTCAAATAGCCCAATTTTGGCAGCAGATTTCGCTTACGGCCATACCACCTTGAGAACGCCCGAACTCGTCTGATCTCGGAAGCTAAGCAGGGTCGGGCCTGGTTAGTACTTGGATGGGAGACCGCCTGGGAATACCAGGTGCTGTAAGCTTTATATAGTTTACTACCCTAATGTTTTAACTATTCAAATAGCCCAATTTTGGCAGCAGATTTCGCTTACGGCCATACCACCTTGAGAACGCCCGAACTCGTCTGATCTCGGAAGCTAAGCAGGGTCGGGCCTGGTTAGTACTTGGATGGGAGACCGCCTGGGAATACCAGGTGCTGTAAGCTTTATATAGTTTACTACCCTAATGTTCTAACCATTCAAATAGCCCAATTTTGGCAGCAGATTTCGCTTACGGCCATACCACCTTGAGAACGCCCGAACTCGTCTGATCTCGGAAGCTAAGCAGGGTCGGGCCTGGTTAGTACTTGGATGGGAGACCGCCTGGGAATACCAGGTGCTGTAAGCTTTATATAGTTTACTACCCTAATGTTCTAACCATTCAAATAGCCCAATTTTGGCAGCAGATTTCGCTTACGGCCATACCACCTTGAGAACGCCCGAACTCGTCTGATCTCGGAAGCTAAGCAGGGTCGGGCCTGGTTAGTACTTGGATGGGAGACCGCCTGGGAATACCAGGTGCTGTAAGCTTTATATAGTTTACTACCCTAATGTTTTAACTATTCAAATAGCCCAATTTTGGCAGCAGATTTCGCTTACGGCCATACCACCTTGAGAACGCCCGAACTCGTCTGATCTCGGAAGCTAAGCAGGGTCGGGCCTGGTTAGTACTTGGATGGGAGACCGCCTGGGAATACCAGGTGCTGTAAGCTTTATTGTTTAAAAAAAAAAAAAAAAAAAAAAGAGTCAATGAAATGTTTCAAAAATCCTAAATTGTCTTTTTTCCCCTCAAAATTCCTGAAATAGTCTCTCAGTTTCTTCAGAAAGCCTGAAAGAGTCTCTTTTTTTTTCTTCTTCAAATAGCCCAATTTTGGCTGCAGATTTCGCTTACGGCCATACCATCTTGAGAACGCCCGAACTCGTCTGATCTCGGAAGCTAAGCAGGGTCGGGCCTGGTTAGTACTTGGATGGGAGACCGCCTGGGAATACCAGGTGCTGTAAGCTTTATGTAGTTTACTACCCTAATGTTCTAACCATTCAAATAGCCCAATTTTGGCAGCAGATTTCGCTTACGGCCATACCACCTTGAGAACGCCCGAACTCGTCTGATCTCGGAAGCTAAGCAGGGTCGGGCCTGGTTAGTACTTCGATGGGAGACCGCCTGGGAATACCAGGTGCTGTAAGCTTTATATAGTTTACTACCCTAATGTTCTAACCATTCAAATAGCCCAATTTTGGCAGCAGATTTCGCTTACGGCCATACCACCTTGAGAACGCCCGAACTCGTCTGATCTCGGAAGCTAAGCAGGGTCGGGCCTGGTTAGTACTTGGATGGGAGACCGCCTGGGAATACCAGGTGCTGTAAGCTTTATATAGTTTACTACCCTAATGTTTTAACTATTCAAATAGCCCAATTTTGGCAGCAGATTTCGCTTACGGCCATACCACCTTGAGAACGCCCGAACTCGTCTGATCTCGGAAGCTAAGCAGGGTCGGGCCTGGTTAGTACTTGGATGGGAGACCGCCTGGGAATACCAGGTGCTGTAAGCTTTATATAGTTTACTACCCTAATGTTCTAACCATTCAAATAGCCCAATTTTGGCAGCAGATTTCGCTTACGGCCATACCACCTTGAGAACGCCCGAACTCGTCTGATCTCGGAAGCTAAGCAGGGTCGGGCCTGGTTAGTACTTGGATGGGAGACCGCCTGGGAATACCAGGTGCTGTAAGCTTTATATAGTTTACTACCCTAATGTTTTAACTATTCAAATAGCCCAATTTTGGCAGCAGATTTCGCTTACGGCCATACCACCTTGAGAACGCCCGAACTCGTCTGATCTCGGAAGCTAAGCAGGGTCGGGCCTGGTTAGTACTTGGATGGGAGACCGCCTGGGAATACCAGGTGCTGTAAGCTTTATATAGTTTACTACCCTAATGTTTTAACTATTCAAATAGCCCAATTTTGGCAGCAGATTTCGCTTACGGCCATACCACCTTGAGAACGCCCGAACTCGTCTGATCTCGGAAGCTAAGCAGGGTCGGGCCTGGTTAGTACTTGGATGGGAGACCGCCTGGGAATACCAGGTGCTGTAAGCTTTATTGTTTAAAAAAAAAAAAAAAAAAAAAGAGTCAATGAAATGTTTCAAAAATCCTAAATTGTCTTTTTTCCCCTCAAAATTCCTGAAATAGTCTCTCAGTTTCTTCAGAAAGCCTGAAAGAGTCTCTTTTTTTTCTTCTTCAAATAGCCCAATTTTGGCTGCAGATTTCGCTTACGGCCATACCACCTTGAGAACGCCCGAACTCGTCTGATCTCGGAAGCTAAGCAGGGTCGGGCCTGGTTAGTACTTGGATGGGAGACCGCCTGGGAATACCAGGTGCTGTAAGCTTTATGTAGTTTACTACCCTAATGTTCTAACCATTCAAATAGCCCAATTTTGGCAGCAGATTTCGCTTACGGCCATACCACCTTGAGAACGCCCGAACTCGTCTGATCTCGGAAGCTAAGCAGGGTCGGGCCTGGTTAGTACTTGGATGGGAGACCGCCTGGGAATACCAGGTGCTGTAAGCTTTATGTAGTTTACTACCCTAATGTTCTAACCATTCAAATAGCCCAATTTTGGCAGGAGATTTCGCTTACGACCATACCACCTTGAGAACGCCCGAACTCGTCTGATCTCGGAAGCTAAGCAGGGTCGGGCCTGGTTAGTACTTGGATGGGAGACCGCCTGGGAATACCAGGTGCTGTAAGCTTTATGTAGTTTACTACCCTAATGTTCTAACCATTCAAATAGCCCAATTTTGGCAGGAGATTTCGTTTACGACCATACCACCTTGAGAACGCCCGAACTCGTCTGATCTCGGAAGCTAAGCAGGGTCGGGCCTGGTTAGTACTTGGATGGGAGACCGCCTGGGAATACCAGGTGCTGTAAGCTTTATGTAGTTTACTACCCTAATGTTCTAACCATTCAAATAGCCCAATTTTGGCAGCAGATTTCGCTTACGGCCATACCACCTTGAGAACGCCCGAACTCGTCTGATCTCGGAAGCTAAGCAGGGTCGGGCCTGGTTAGTACTTGGATGGGAGACCGCCTGGGAATACCAGGTGCTGTAAGCTTTATATAGTTTACTACCCTAATGTTCTAACCATTCAAATAGCCCAATTTTGGCAGCAGATTTCGCTTACGGCCATACCACCTTGAGAACGCCCGAACTCGTCTGATCTCGGAAGCTAAGCAGGGTCGGGCCTGGTTAGTACTTGGATGGGAGACCGCCTGGGAATACCAGGTGCTGTAAGCTTTATATAGTTTACTACCCTAATGTTCTAACCATTCAAATAGCCCAATTTTGGCAGCAGATTTCGCTTACGGCCATACCACCTTGAGAACGCCCGAACTCGTCTGATCTCGGAAGCTAAGCAGGGTCGGGCCTGGTTAGTACTTGGATGGGAGACCGCCTGGGAATACCAGGTGCTGTAAGCTTTATGTAGTTTACTACCCTAATGTTCTAACCATTCAAATAGCCCAATTTTGGCAGCAGATTTCGCTTACGGCCATACCACCTTGAGAACGCCCGAACTCGTCTGATCTCGGAAGCTAAGCAGGGTCGGGCCTGGTTAGTACTTGGATGGGAGACCGCCTGGGAATACCAGGTCCTGTAAGCTTTATATAGTTTACTACCCTAATGTTTTAACTATTCAAATAGCCCAATTTTGGCAGCAGATTTCGCTTACGGCCATACCACCTTGAGAACGCCCGAACTCGTCTGATCTCGGAAGCTAAGCAGGGTCGGGCCTGGTTAGTACTTGGATGGGAGACCGCCTGGGAATACCAGGTGCTGTAAGCTTTATATAGTTTACTACCCTAATGTTCTAACCATTCAAATAGCCCAATTTTGGCAGCAGATTTCGCTTACGGCCATACCACCTTGAGAACGCCCGAACTCGTCTGATCTCGGAAGCTAAGCAGGGTCGGGCCTGGTTAGTACTTGGATGGGAGACCGCCTGGGAATACCAGGTGCTGTAAGCTTTATATAGTTTACTACCCTAATGTTCTAACCATTCAAATAGCCCAATTTTGGCAGCAGATTTCGCTTACGGCCATACCACCTTGAGAACGCCCGAACTCGTCTGATCTCGGAAGCTAAGCAGGGTCGGGCCTGGTTAGTACTTGGATGGGAGACCGCCTGGGAATACCAGGTGCTGTAAGCTTTATATAGTTTACTACCCTAATGTTTTAACTATTCAAATAGCCCAATTTTGGCAGCAGATTTCGCTTACGGCCATACCACCTTGAGAACGCCCGAACTCGTCTGATCTCGGAAGCTAAGCAGGGTCGGGCCTGGTTAGTACTTGGATGGGAGACCGCCTGGGAATACCAGGTGCTGTAAGCTTTATATAGTTTACTACCCTAATGTTCTAACCATTCAAATAGCCCAATTTTGGCAGCAGATTTCGCTTACGGCCATACCACCTTGAGAACGCCCGAACTCGTCTGATCTCGGAAGCTAAGCAGGGTCGGGCCTGGTTAGTACTTGGATGGGAGACCGCCTGGGAATACCAGGTGCTGTAAGCTTTATATAGTTTACTACCCTAATGTTTTAACTATTCAAATAGCCCAATTTTGGCAGCAGATTTCGCTTACGGCCATACCACCTTGAGAACGCCCGAACTCGTCTGATCTCGGAAGCTAAGCAGGGTCGGGCCTGGTTAGTACTTGGATGGGAGACCGCCTGGGAATACCAGGTGCTGTAAGCTTTATTGTTTAAAAAAAAAAAAAAAAAAAAAGAGTCAATGAAATGTTTCAAAAATCCTAAATTGTCTTTTTTCCCCTCAAAATTCCTGAAATAGTCTCTCAGTTTCTTCAGAAAGCCTGAAAGAGTCTCTTTTTTTTTCTTCTTCAAATAGCCCAATTTTGGCAGGAGATTTCGCTTACGACCATACCACCTTGAGAACGCCCGAACTCGTCTGATCTCGGAAGCTAAGCAGGGTCGGGCCTGGTTAGTACTTGGATGGGAGACCGCCTGGGAATACCAGGTGCTGTAAGCTTTATGTAGTTTACTACCCTAATGTTCTAACCATTCAAATAGCCCAATTTTGGCAACAGATTTCGCTTACGGCCATACCACCTTGAGAACGCCCGAACTCGTCTGATCTCGGAAGCTAAGCAGGGTCGGGCCTGGTTAGTACTTGGATGGGAGACCGCCTGGGAATACCAGGTGCTGTAAGCTTTATATAGTTTACTACCCTAATGTTCTAACCATTCAAATAGCCCAATTTTGGCAGCAGATTTCGCTTACGGCCATACCACCTTGAGAACGCCCGAACTCGTCTGATCTCGGAAGCTAAGCAGGGTTGGGCCTGGTTAGTACTTGGATGGGAGACCGCCTGGGAATACCAGGTGCTGTAAGCTTTATATAGTTTACTACCCTAATGTTTTAACTATTCAAATAGCCCAATTTTGGCAGCAGATTTCGCTTACGGCCATACCACCTTGAGAACGCCCGAACTCGTCTGATCTCGGAAGCTAAGCAGGGTCGGGCCTGGTTAGTACTTGGATGGGAGACCGCCTGGGAATACCAGGTGCTGTAAGCTTTATATAGTTTACTACCCTAATGTTCTAACCATTCAAATAGCCCAATTTTGGCAGCAGATTTCGCTTACGGCCATACCACCTTGAGAACGCCCGAACTCGTCTGATCTCGGAAGCTAAGCAGGGTCGGGCCTGGTTAGTACTTGGATGGGAGACCGCCTGGGAATAGCAGGTGCTGTAAGCTTTATATAGTTTACTACCCTAATGTTTCAACTATTCAAATAGCCCAATTTTGGCAGCAGATTTCGCTTACGGCCATACCACCTTGAGAACGCCCGAACTCGTCTGATCTCGGAAGCTAGGCAGGGTCGGGCCTGGTTAGTACTTGGATGGGAGACCGCCTGGGAATAGCAGGTGCTGTAAGCTTTATATAGTTTACTACCCTAATGTTTTAACTATTCAAATAGCCCAATTTTGGCAGCAGATTTCGCTTACGGCCATACCACCTTGAGAACGCCCGAACTCGTCTGATCTCGGAAGCTAAGCAGGGTCGGGCCTGGTTAGTACTTGGATGGGAGACCGCCTGGGAATACCAGGTGCTGTAAGCTTTATATAGTTTACTACCCTAATGTTCTAACCATTCAAATAGCCCAATTTTGGCAGCAGATTTCGCTTACGGCCATACCACCTTGAGAACGCCCGAACTCGTCTGATCTCGGAAGCTAAGCAGGGTCGGGCCTGGTTAGTACTTGGATGGGAGACCGCCTGGGAATACCAGGTGCTGTAAGCTTTATATAGTTTACTACCCTAATGTTTTAACTATTCAAATAGCCCAATTTTGGCAGCAGATTTCGCTTACGGCCATACCACCTTGAGAACGCCCGAACTCGTCTGATCTCGGAAGCTAAGCAGGGTCGGGCCTGGTTAGTACTTGGATGGGAGACCGCCTGGGAATACCAAGTGCTGTAAGCTTTATTGTTTAAAAAAAAAAAAAAGAGTCAATGAAATGTTTCAAAAATCCTAAATTGTCTTTTTTCCCCTCAAAATTCCTGAAATAGTCTCTCAGTTTCTTCAGAAAGCCTGAAAGAGTCTCTTTTTTTTCTTCTTCAAATAGCCCAATTTTGGCTGCAGATTTCGCTTACGGCCATACCACCTTGAGAACGCCCGAACTCGTCTGATCTCGGAAGCTAAGCAGGGTCGGGCCTGGTTAGTACTTGGATGGGAGACCGCCTGGGAATACCAGGTGCTGTAAGCTTTATGTAGTTTACTACCCTAATGTTCTAACCATTCAAATAGCCCAATTTTGGCAGCAGATTTCGCTTACGGCCATACCACCTTGAGAACGCCCGAACTCGTCTGATCTCGGAAGCTAAGCAGGGTCGGGCCTGGTTAGTACTTGGATGGGAGACCGCCTGGGAATACCAGGTGCTGTAAGCTTTATGTAGTTTACTACCCTAATGTTCTAACCATTCAAATAGCCCAATTTTGGCAGGAGATTTCGCTTACGACCATACCACCTTGAGAACGCCCGAACTCGTCTGATCTCGGAAGCTAAGCAGGGTCGGGCCTGGTTAGTACTTGGATGGGAGACCGCCTGGGAATACCAGGTGCTGTAAGCTTTATGTAGTTTACTACCCTAATGTTCTAACCATTCAAATAGCCCAATTTTGGCAGCAGATTTCGCTTACGGCCATACCACCTTGAGAACGCCCGAACTCGTCTGATCTCGGAAGCTAAGCAGGGTCGGGCCTGGTTAGTACTTGGATGGGAGACCGCCTGTGAATACCAGGTGCTGTAAGCTTTATATAGTTTACTACCCTAATGTTCTAACCATTCAAATAGCCCAATTTTGGCAGCAGATTTCGCTTACGGCCATACCACCTTGAGAACGCCCGAACTCGTCTGGTCTCGGAAGCTAAGCAGGGTCGGGCCTGGTTAGTACTTGGATGGGAGACCGCCTGGGAATACCAGGTGCTGTAAGCTTTATATAGTTTACTACCCTAATGTTCTAACCATTCAAATAGCCCAATTTTGGCAGCAGATTTCGCTTACGGCCATACCACCTTGAGAACGCCCGAACTCGTCTGATCTCGGAAGCTAAGCAGGGTCGGGCCTGGTTAGTACTTGGATGGGAGACCGCCTGGGAATACCAGGTGCTGTAAGCTTTATATAGTTTACTACCCTAATGTTCTAACCATTCAAATAGCCCAATTTTGGCAGCAGATTTCGCTTACGGCCATACCACCTTGAGAACGCCCGAACTCGTCTGATCTCGGAAGCTAAGCAGGGTCGGGCCTGGTTAGTACTTGGATGGGAGACCGCCTGGGAATACCAGGTGCTGTAAGCTTTATATAGTTTACTACCCTAATGTTTTAACTATTCAAATAGCCCAATTTTGGCAGCAGATTTCGCTTACGGCCATACCACCTTGAGAACGCCCGAACTCGTCTGATCTCGGAAGCTAAGCAGGGTCGGGCCTGGTTAGTACTTGGATGGGAGACCGCCTGGGAATACCAGGTGCTGTAAGCTTTATATAGTTTACTACCCTAATGTTCTAACCATTCAAATAGCCCAATTTTGGCAGCAGATTTCGCTTACGGCCATACCACCTTGAGAACGCCCGAACTCGTCTGATCTCGGAAGCTAAGCAGGGTCGGGCCTGGTTAGTACTTGGATGGGAGACCGCCTGGGAATACCAGGTGCTGTAAGCTTTATATAGTTTACTACCCTAATGTTTTAACTATTCAAATAGCCCAATTTTGGCAGCAGATTTCGCTTACGGCCATACCACCTTGAGAACGCCCGAACTCGTCTGATCTCGGAAGCTAAGCAGGGTCGGGCCTGGTTAGTACTTGGATGGGAGACCGCCTGGGAATACCAGGTGCTGTAAGCTTTATATAGTTTACTACCCTAATGTTCTAACCATTCAAATAGCCCAATTTTGGCAGCAGATTTCGCTTACGGCCATACCACCTTGAGAACGCCCGAACTCGTCTGATCTCGGAAGCTAAGCAGGGTCGGGCCTGGTTAGTACTTGGATGGGAGACCGCCTGGGAATACCAGGTGCTGTAAGCTTTATATAGTTTACTACCCTAATGTTTTAACTATTCAAATAGCCCAATTTTGGCAGCAGATTTCGCTTACGGCCATACCACCTTGAGAACGCCCGAACTCGTCTGATCTCGGAAGCTAAGCAGGGTCGGGCCTGGTTAGTACTTGGATGGGAGACCGCCTGGGAATACCAGGTGCTGTAAGCTTTATTGTTTAAAAAAAAAAAAAAAAAAAAAGAGTCAATGAAATGTTTCAAAAATCCTAAATTGTCTTTTTTCCCCTCAAAATTCCTGAAATAGTCTCTCAGTTTCTTCAGAAAGCCTGAAAGAGTCTCTTTTTTTTCTTCTTCAAATAGCCCAATTTTGGCTGCAGATTTCGCTTACGGCCATACCACCTTGAGAACGCCCGAACTCGTCTGATCTCGGAAGCTAAGCAGGGTCGGGCCTGGTTAGTACTTGGATGGGAGACCGCCTGGGAATACCAGGTGCTGTAAGCTTTATGTAGTTTACTACCCTAATGTTCTAATCATTCAAATAGCCCAATTTTGGCAGCAGATTTCGCTTACGGCCATACCACCTTGAGAACGCCCGAACTCGTCTGATCTCGGAAGCTAAGCAGGGTCGGGCCTGGTTAGTACTTGGATGGGAGACCGCCTGGGAATACCAGGTGCTGTAAGCTTTATGTAGTTTACTACCCTAATGTTCTAACCATTCAAATAGCCCAATTTTGGCAGGAGATTTCGCTTACGACCATACCACCTTGAGAACGCCCGAACTCGTCTGATCTCGGAAGCTAAGCAGGGTCGGGCCTGGTTAGTACTTGGATGGGAGACCGCCTGGGAATACCAGGTGCTGTAAGCTTTATGTAGTTTACTACCCTAATGTTCTAACCATTCAAATAGCCCAATTTTGGCAGCAGATTTCGCTTACGGCCATACCACCTTGAGAACGCCCGAACTCGTCTGATCTCGGAAGCTAAGCAGGGTCGGGCCTGGTTAGTACTTGGATGGGAGACCGCCTGGGAATACCAGGTGCTGTAAGCTTTATTGTTTAAAAAAAAAAAAAAAAAAAAGAGTCAATGAAATGTTTCAAAAATCCTAAATTGTCTTTTTTCCCCTCAAAATTCCTGAAATAGTCTCTCAGTTTCTTCAGAAAGCCTGAAAGAGTCTCTTTTTTTTCTTCTTCAAATAGCCCAATTTTGGCTGCAGATTTCGCTTACGGCCATACCACCTTGAGAACGCCCGAACTCGTCTCATCTCGGAAGCTAAGCAGGGTCGGGCCTGGTTAGTACTTGGATGGGAGACCGCCTGGGAATACCAGGTGCTGTAAGCTTTATGTAGTTTACTACCCTAATGTTCTAACCATTCAAATAGCCCAATTTTGGCAGCAGATTTCGCTTACGGCCATACCACCTTGAGAACGCCCGAACTCGTCTGATCTCGGAAGCTAAGCAGGGTCGGGCCTGGTTAGTACTTGGATGGGAGACCGCCTGGGAATACCAGGTGCTGTAAGCTTTATGTAGTTTACTACCCTAATGTTCTAACCATTCAAATAGCCCAATTTTGGCAGGAGATTTCGCTTACGACCATACCACCTTGAGAACGCCCGAACTCGTCTGATCTCGGAAGCTAAGCAGGGTCGGGCCTGGTTAGTACTTGGATGGGAGACCGCCTGGGAATACCAGGTGCTGTAAGCTTTATGTAGTTTACTACCCTAATGTTCTAACCATTCAAATAGCCCAATTTTGGCAACAGATTTCGCTTACGGCCATACCACCTTGAGAACGCCCGAACTCGTCTGATCTCGGAAGCTAAGCAGGGTCGGGCCTGGTTAGTACTTGGATGGGAGACCGCCTGGGAATACCAGGTGCTGTAAGCTTTATATAGTTTACTACCCTAATGTTCTAACCATTCAAATAGCCCAATTTTGGCAGCAGATTTCGCTTACGGCCATACCACCTTGAGAACGCCCGAACTCGTCTGATCTCGGAAGCTAAGCAGGGTCGGGCCTGGTTAGTACTTGGATGGGAGACCGCCTGGGAATACCAGGTGCTGTAAGCTTTATATAGTTTACTACCCTAATGTTTTAACTATTCAAATAGCCCAATTTTGGCAGCAGATTTCGCTTACGGCCATACCACCTTGAGAACGCCCGAACTCGTCTGATCTCGGAAGCTAAGCAGGGTCGGGCCTGGTTAGTACTTGGATGGGAGACCGCCTGGGAATACCAGGTGCTGTAAGCTTTATATAGTTTACTACCCTAATGTTCTAACCATTCAAATAGCCCAATTTTGGCAGCAGATTTCGCTTACGGCCATACCACCTTGAGAACGCCCGAACTCGTCTGATCTCGGAAGCTAAGCAGGGTCGGGCCTGGTTAGTACTTGGATGGGAGACCGCCTGGGAATAGCAGGTGCTGTAAGCTTTATATAGTTTACTACCCTAATGTTTCAACTATTCAAATAGCCCAATTTTGGCAGCAGATTTCGCTTACGGCCATACCACCTTGAGAACGCCCGAACTCGTCTGATCTCGGAAGCTAGGCAGGGTCGGGCCTGGTTAGTACTTGGATGGGAGACCGCCTGGGAATAGCAGGTGCTGTAAGCTTTATATAGTTTACTACCCTAATGTTTTAACTATTCAAATAGCCCAATTTTGGCAGCAGATTTCGCTTACGGCCATACCACCTTGAGAACGCCCGAACTCGTCTGATCTCGGAAGCTAAGCAGGGTCGGGCCTGGTTAGTACTTGGATGGGAGACCGCCTGGGAATACCAGGTGCTGTAAGCTTTATATAGTTTACTACCCTAATGTTCTAACCATTCAAATAGCCCAATTTTGGCAGCAGATTTCGCTTACGGCCATACCACCTTGAGAACGCCCGAACTCGTCTGATCTCGGAAGCTAAGCAGGGTCGGGCCTGGTTAGTACTTGGATGGGAGACCGCCTGGGAATACCAGGTGCTGTAAGCTTTATATAGTTTACTACCCTAATGTTTTAACTATTCAAATAGCCCAATTTTGGCAGCAGATTTCGCTTACGGCCATACCACCTTGAGAACGCCCGAACTCGTCTGATCTCGGAAGCTAAGCAGGGTCGGGCCTGGTTAGTACTTGGATGGGAGACCGCCTGGGAATACCAGGTGCTGTAAGCTTTATTGTTTAAAAAAAAAAAAAAGAGTCAATGAAATGTTTCAAAAATCCTAAATTGTCTTTTTTCCCCTCAAAATTCCTGAAATAGTCTCTCAGTTTCTTCAGAAAGCCTGAAAGAGTCTCTTTTTTTTCTTCTTCAAATAGCCCAATTTTGGCTGCAGATTTCGCTTACGGCCATACCACCTTGAGAACGCCCGAACTCGTCTGATCTCGGAAGCTAAGCAGGGTCGGGCCTGGTTAGTACTTGGATGGGAGACCGCCTGGGAATACCAGGTGCTGTAAGCTTTATGTAGTTTACTACCCTAATGTTCTAACCATTCAAATAGCCCAATTTTGGCAGCAGATTTCGCTTACGGCCATACCACCTTGAGAACGCCCGAACTCGTCTGATCTCGGAAGCTAAGCAGGGTCGGGCCTGGTTAGTACTTGGATGGGAGACCGCCTGGGAATACCAGGTGCTGTAAGCTTTATGTAGTTTACTACCCTAATGTTCTAACCATTCAAATAGCCCAATTTTGGCAGGAGATTTCGCTTACGACCATACCACCTTGAGAACGCCCGAACTCGTCTGATCTCGGAAGCTAAGCAGGGTCGGGCCTGGTTAGTACTTGGATGGGAGACCGCCTGGGAATACCAGGTGCTGTAAGCTTTATGTAGTTTACTACCCTAATGTTCTAACCATTCAAATAGCCCAATTTTGGCAGCAGATTTCGCTTACGGCCATACCACCTTGAGAACGCCCGAACTCGTCTGATCTCGGAAGCTAAGCAGGGTCGGGCCTGGTTAGTACTTGGATGGGAGACCGCCTGGGAATACCAGGTGCTGTAAGCTTTATATAGTTTACTACCCTAATGTTCTAACCATTCAAATAGCCCAATTTTGGCAGCAGATTTCGCTTACGGCCATACCACCTTGAGAACGCCCGAACTCGTCTGATCTCGGAAGCTAAGCAGGGTCGGGCCTGGTTAGTACTTGGATGGGAGACCGCCTGGGAATACCAGGTGCTGTAAGCTTTATATAGTTTACTACCCTAATGTTTTAACTATTCAAATAGCCCAATTTTGGCAGCAGATTTCGCTTACGGCCATACCACCTTGAGAACGCCCGAACTCGTCTGATCTCGGAAGCTAAGCAGGGTCGGGCCTGGTTAGTACTTGGATGGGAGACCGCCTGGGAATACCAGGTGCTGTAAGCTTTATATAGTTTACTACCCTAATGTTCTAACCATTCAAATAGCCCAATTTTGGCAGCAGATTTCGCTTACGGCCATACCACCTTGAGAACGCCCGAACTCGTCTGATCTCGGAAGCTAAGCAGGGTCGGGCCTGGTTAGTACTTGGATGGGAGACCGCCTGGGAATACCAGGTGCTGTAAGCTTTATATAGTTTACTACCCTAATGTTTTAACTATTCAAATAGCCCAATTTTGGCAGCAGATTTCGCTTACGGCCATACCACCTTGAGAACGCCCGAACTCGTCTGATCTCGGAAGCTAAGCAGGGTCGGGCCTGGTTAGTACTTGGATGGGAGACCGCCTGGGAATACCAGGTGCTGTAAGCTTTATATAGTTTACTACCCTAATGTTCTAACCATTCAAATAGCCCAATTTTGGCAGCAGATTTCGCTTACGGCCATACCACCTTGAGAACGCCCGAACTCGTCTGATCTCGGAAGCTAAGCAGGGTCGGGCCTGGTTAGTACTTGGATGGGAGACCGCCTGGGAATACCAGGTGCTGTAAGCTTTATATAGTTTACTACCCTAATGTTTTAACTATTCAAATAGCCCAATTTTGGCAGCAGATTTCGCTTACGGCCATACCACCTTGAGAACGCCCGAACTCGTCTGATCTCGGAAGCTAAGCAGGGTCGGGCCTGGTTAGTACTTGGATGGGAGACCGCCTGGGAATACCAGGTGCTGTAAGCTTTATTGTTTAAAAAAAAAAAAAAAAAAAAGAGTCAATGAAATGTTTCAAAAATCCTAAATTGTCTTTTTTCCCCTCAAAATTCCTGAAATAGTCTCTCAGTTTCTTCAGAAAGCCTGAAAGAGTCTCTTTTTTTTCTTCTTCAAATAGCCCAATTTTGGCTGCAGATTTCGCTTACGGCCATACCACCTTGAGAACGCCCGAACTCGTCTGATCTCGGAAGCTAAGCAGGGTCGGGCCTGGTTAGTACTTGGATGGGAGACCGCCTGGGAATACCAGGTGCTGTAAGCTTTATGTAGTTTACTACCCTAATGTTCTAATCATTCAAATAGCCCAATTTTGGCAGCAGATTTCGCTTACGGCCATACCACCTTGAGAACGCCCGAACTCGTCTGATCTCGGAAGCTAAGCAGGGTCGGGCCTGGTTAGTACTTGGATGGGAGACCGCCTGGGAATACCAGGTGCTGTAAGCTTTATGTAGTTTACTACCCTAATGTTCTAACCATTCAAATAGCCCAATTTTGGCAGGAGATTTCGCTTACGACCATACCACCTTGAGAACGCCCGAACTCGTCTGATCTCGGAAGCTAAGCAGGGTCGGGCCTGGTTAGTACTTGGATGGGAGACCGCCTGGGAATACCAGGTGCTGTAAGCTTTATGTAGTTTACTACCCTAATGTTCTAACCATTCAAATAGCCCAATTTTGGCAGCAGATTTCGCTTACGGCCATACCACCTTGAGAACGCCCGAACTCGTCTGATCTCGGAAGCTAAGCAGGGTCGGGCCTGGTTAGTACTTGGATGGGAGACCGCCTGGGAATACCAGGTGCTGTAAGCTTTATTGTTTAAAAAAAAAAAAAAAAAAAAGAGTCAATGAAATGTTTCAAAAATCCTAAATTGTCTTTTTTCCCCTCAAAATTCCTGAAATAGTCTCTCAGTTTCTTCAGAAAGCCTGAAAGAGTCTCTTTTTTTTCTTCTTCAAATAGCCCAATTTTGGCTGCAGATTTCGCTTACGGCCATACCACCTTGAGAACGCCCGAACTCGTCTCATCTCGGAAGCTAAGCAGGGTCGGGCCTGGTTAGTACTTGGATGGGAGACCGCCTGGGAATACCAGGTGCTGTAAGCTTTATGTAGTTTACTACCCTAATGTTCTAACCATTCAAATAGCCCAATTTTGGCAGCAGATTTCGCTTACGGCCATACCACCTTGAGAACGCCCGAACTCGTCTGATCTCGGAAGCTAAGCAGGGTCGGGCCTGGTTAGTACTTGGATGGGAGACCGCCTGGGAATACCAGGTGCTGTAAGCTTTATGTAGTTTACTACCCTAATGTTCTAACCATTCAAATAGCCCAATTTTGGCAGGAGATTTCGCTTACGACCATACCACCTTGAGAACGCCCGAACTCGTCTGATCTCGGAAGCTAAGCAGGGTCGGGCCTGGTTAGTACTTGGATGGGAGACCGCCTGGGAATACCAGGTGCTGTAAGCTTTATGTAGTTTACTACCCTAATGTTCTAACCATTCAAATAGCCCAATTTTGGCAACAGATTTCGCTTACGGCCATACCACCTTGAGAACGCCCGAACTCGTCTGATCTCGGAAGCTAAGCAGGGTCGGGCCTGGTTAGTACTTGGATGGGAGACCGCCTGGGAATACCAGGTGCTGTAAGCTTTATATAGTTTACTACCCTAATGTTCTAACCATTCAAATAGCCCAATTTTGGCAGCAGATTTCGCTTACGGCCATACCACCTTGAGAACGCCCGAACTCGTCTGATCTCGGAAGCTAAGCAGGGTCGGGCCTGGTTAGTACTTGGATGGGAGACCGCCTGGGAATACCAGGTGCTGTAAGCTTTATATAGTTTACTACCCTAATGTTTTAACTATTCAAATAGCCCAATTTTGGCAGCAGATTTCGCTTACGGCCATACCACCTTGAGAACGCCCGAACTCGTCTGATCTCGGAAGCTAAGCAGGGTCGGGCCTGGTTAGTACTTGGATGGGAGACCGCCTGGGAATACCAGGTGCTGTAAGCTTTATATAGTTTACTACCCTAATGTTCTAACCATTCAAATAGCCCAATTTTGGCAGCAGATTTCGCTTACGGCCATACCACCTTGAGAACGCCCGAACTCGTCTGATCTCGGAAGCTAAGCAGGGTCGGGCCTGGTTAGTACTTGGATGGGAGACCGCCTGGGAATACCAGGTGCTGTAAGCTTTATATAGTTTACTACCCTAATGTTTTAACTATTCAAATAGCCCAATTTTGGCAGCAGATTTCGCTTACGGCCATACCACCTTGAGAACGCCCGAACTCGTCTGATCTCGGAAGCTAAGCAGGGTCGGGCCTGGTTAGTACTTGGATGGGAGACCGCCTGGGAATACCAGGTGCTGTAAGCTTTATTGTTTAAAAAAAAAAAAAAGAGTCAATGAAATGTTTCAAAAATCCTAAATTGTCTTTTTTCCCCTCAAAATTCCTGAAATAGTCTCTCAGTTTCTTCAGAAAGCCTGAAAGAGTCTCTTTTTTTTCTTCTTCAAACAGCCCAATTTTGGCTGCAGATTTCGCTTACGGCCATACCACCTTGAGAACGCCCGAACTCGTCTGATCTCGGAAGCTAAGCAGGGTCGGGCCTGGTTAGTACTTGGATGGGAGACCGCCTGGGAATACCAGGTGCTGTAAGCTTTATGTAGTTTACTACCCTAATGTTCTAACCATTCAAATAGCCCAATTTTGGCAGCAGATTTCGCTTACGGCCATACCACCTTGAGAACGCCCGAACTCGTCTGATCTCGGAAGCTAAGCAGGGTCGGGCCTGGTTAGTACTTGGATGGGAGACCGCCTGGGAATACCAGGTGCTGTAAGCTTTATGTAGTTTACTACCCTAATGTTCTAACCATTCAAATAGCCCAATTTTGGCAGGAGATTTCGCTTACGACCATACCACCTTGAGAACGCCCGAACTCGTCTGATCTCGGAAGCTAAGCAGGGTCGGGCCTGGTTAGTACTTGGATGGGAGACCGCCTGGGAATACCAGGTGCTGTAAGCTTTATGTAGTTTACTACCCTAATGTTCTAACCATTCAAATAGCCCAATTTTGGCAGCAGATTTCGCTTACGGCCATACCACCTTGAGAACGCCCGAACTCGTCTGATCTCGGAAGCTAAGCAGGGTCGGGCCTGGTTAGTACTTGGATGGGAGACCGCCTGTGAATACCAGGTGCTGTAAGCTTTATATAGTTTACTACCCTAATGTTCTAACCATTCAAATAGCCCAATTTTGGCAGCAGATTTCGCTTACGGCCATACCACCTTGAGAACGCCCGAACTCGTCTGGTCTCGGAAGCTAAGCAGGGTCGGGCCTGGTTAGTACTTGGATGGGAGACCGCCTGGGAATACCAGGTGCTGTAAGCTTTATATAGTTTACTACCCTAATGTTCTAACCATTCAAATAGCCCAATTTTGGCAGCAGATTTCGCTTACGGCCATACCACCTTGAGAACGCCCGAACTCGTCTGATCTCGGAAGCTAAGCAGGGTCGGGCCTGGTTAGTACTTGGATGGGAGACCGCCTGGGAATACCAGGTGCTGTAAGCTTTATATAGTTTACTACCCTAATGTTCTAACCATTCAAATAGCCCAATTTTGGCAGCAGATTTCGCTTACGGCCATACCACCTTGAGAACGCCCGAACTCGTCTGATCTCGGAAGCTAAGCAGGGTCGGGCCTGGTTAGTACTTGGATGGGAGACCGCCTGGGAATACCAGGTGCTGTAAGCTTTATATAGTTTACTACCCTAATGTTTTAACTATTCAAATAGCCCAATTTTGGCAGCAGATTTCGCTTACGGCCATACCACCTTGAGAACGCCCGAACTCGTCTGATCTCGGAAGCTAAGCAGGGTCGGGCCTGGTTAGTACTTGGATGGGAGACCGCCTGGGAATACCAGGTGCTGTAAGCTTTATATAGTTTACTACCCTAATGTTCTAACCATTCAAATAGCCCAATTTTGGCAGCAGATTTCGCTTACGGCCATACCACCTTGAGAACGCCCGAACTCGTCTGATCTCGGAAGCTAAGCAGGGTCGGGCCTGGTTAGTACTTGGATGGGAGACCGCCTGGGAATACCAGGTGCTGTAAGCTTTATATAGTTTACTACCCTAATGTTTTAACTATTCAAATAGCCCAATTTTGGCAGCAGATTTCGCTTACGGCCATACCACCTTGAGAACGCCCGAACTCGTCTGATCTCGGAAGCTAAGCAGGGTCGGGCCTGGTTAGTACTTGGATGGGAGACCGCCTGGGAATACCAGGTGCTGTAAGCTTTATTGTTTAAAAAAAAAAAAAAAAAAAAAAGAGTCAATGAAATGTTTCAAAAATCCTAAATTGTCTTTTTTCCCCTCAAAATTCCTGAAATAGTCTCTCAGTTTCTTCAGAAAGCCTGAAAGAGTCTCTTTTTTTTCTTCTTCAAATAGCCCAATTTTGGCTGCAGATTTCGCTTACGGCCATACCACCTTGAGAACGCCCGAACTCGTCTGATCTCGGAAGCTAAGCAGGGTCGGGCCTGGTTAGTACTTGGATGGGAGACCGCCTGGGAATACCAGGTGCTGTAAGCTTTATGTAGTTTACTACCCTAATGTTCTAACCATTCAAATAGCCCAATTTTGGCAGCAGATTTCGCTTACGGCCATACCACCTTGAGAACGCCCGAACTCGTCTGATCTCGGAAGCTAAGCAGGGTCGGGCCTGGTTAGTACTTGGATGGGAGACCGCCTGGGAATACCAGGTGCTGTAAGCTTTATATAGTTTACTACCCTAATGTTCTAACCATTCAAATAGCCCAATTTTGGCAGCAGATTTCGCTTACGGCCATACCACCTTGAGAACGCCCGAACTCGTCTGATCTCGGAAGCTAAGCAGGGTCGGGCCTGGTTAGTACTTGGATGGGAGACCGCCTGGGAATACCAGGTGCTGTAAGCTTTATATAGTTTACTACCCTAATGTTTTAACTATTCAAATAGCCCAATTTTGGCAGCAGATTTCGCTTACGGCCATACCACCTTGAGAACGCCCGAACTCGTCTGATCTCGGAAGCTAAGCAGGGTCGGGCCTGGTTAGTACTTGGATGGGAGACCGCCTGGGAATACCAGGTGCTGTAAGCTTTATATAGTTTACTACCCTAATGTTCTAACCATTCAAATAGCCCAATTTTGGCAGCAGATTTCGCTTACGGCCATACCACCTTGAGAACGCCCGAACTCGTCTGATCTCGGAAGCTAAGCAGGGTCGGGCCTGGTTAGTACTTGGATGGGAGACCGCCTGGGAATACCAGGTGCTGTAAGCTTTATATAGTTTACTACCCTAATGTTTTAACTATTCAAATAGCCCAATTTTGGCAGCAGATTTCGCTTACGGCCATACCACCTTGAGAACGCCCGAACTCGTCTGATCTCGGAAGCTAAGCAGGGTCGGGCCTGGTTAGTACTTGGATGGGAGACCGCCTGGGAATACCAGGTGCTGTAAGCTTTATATAGTTTACTACCCTAATGTTTTAACTATTCAAATAGCCCAATTTTGGCAGCAGATTTCGCTTACGGCCATACCACCTTGAGAACGCCCGAACTCGTCTGATCTCGGAAGCTAAGCAGGGTCGGGCCTGGTTAGTACTTGGATGGGAGACCGCCTGGGAATACCAGGTGCTGTAAGCTTTATTGTTTAAAAAAAAAAAAAAAAAAAAGAGTCAATGAAATGTTTCAAAAATCCTAAATTGTCTTTTTTCCCCTCAAAATTCCTGAAATAGTCTCTCAGTTTCTTCAGAAAGCCTGAAAGAGTCTCTTTTTTTTCTTCTTCAAATAGCCCAATTTTGGCTGCAGATTTCGCTTACGGCCATACCACCTTGAGAACGCCCGAACTCGTCTGATCTCGGAAGCTAAGCAGGGTCGGGCCTGGTTAGTACTTGGATGGGAGACCGCCTGGGAATACCAGGTGCTGTAAGCTTTATGTAGTTTACTACCCTAATGTTCTAACCATTCAAATAGCCCAATTTTGGCAGCAGATTTCGCTTACGGCCATACCACCTTGAGAACGCCCGAACTCGTCTGATCTCGGAAGCTAAGCAGGGTCGGGCCTGGTTAGTACTTGGATGGGAGACCGCCTGGGAATACCAGGTGCTGTAAGCTTTATGTAGTTTACTACCCTAATGTTCTAACCATTCAAATAGCCCAATTTTGGCAGGAGATTTCGCTTACGACCATACCACCTTGAGAACGCCCGAACTCGTCTGATCTCGGAAGCTAAGCAGGGTCGGGCCTGGTTAGTACTTGGATGGGAGACCGCCTGGGAATACCAGGTGCTGTAAGCTTTATGTAGTTTACTACCCTAATGTTCTAACCATTCAAATAGCCCAATTTTGGCAGGAGATTTCGCTTACGACCATACCACCTTGAGAACGCCCGAACTCGTCTGATCTCGGAAGCTAAGCAGGGTCGGGCCTGGTTAGTACTTGGATGGGAGACCGCCTGGGAATACCAGGTGCTGTAAGCTTTATGTAGTTTACTACCCTAATGTTCTAACCATTCAAATAGCCCAATTTTGGCAGCAGATTTCGCTTACGGCCATACCACCTTGAGAACGCCCGAACTCGTCTGATCTCGGAAGCTAAGCAGGGTCGGGCCTGGTTAGTACTTGGATGGGAGACCGCCTGGGAATACCAGGTGCTGTAAGCTTTATATAGTTTACTACCCTAATGTTCTAACCATTCAAATAGCCCAATTTTGGCAGCAGATTTCGCTTACGGCCATACCACCTTGAGAACGCCCGAACTCGTCTGATCTCGGAAGCTAAGCAGGGTCGGGCCTGGTTAGTACTTGGATGGGAGACCGCCTGGGAATACCAGGTGCTGTAAGCTTTATATAGTTTACTACCCTAATGTTCTAACCATTCAAATAGCCCAATTTTGGCAGCAGATTTCGCTTACGGCCATACCACCTTGAGAACGCCCGAACTCGTCTGATCTCGGAAGCTAAGCAGGGTCGGGCCTGGTTAGTACTTGGATGGGAGACCGCCTGGGAATACCAGGTGCTGTAAGCTTTATGTAGTTTACTACCCTAATGTTCTAACCATTCAAATAGCCCAATTTTGGCAGCAGATTTCGCTTACGGCCATACCACCTTGAGAACGCCCGAACTCGTCTGATCTCGGAAGCTAAGCAGGGTCGGGCCTGGTTAGTACTTGGATGGGAGACCGCCTGGGAATACCAGGTGCTGTAAGCTTTATATAGTTTACTACCCTAATGTTTTAACTATTCAAATAGCCCAATTTTGGCAGCAGATTTCGCTTACGGCCATACCACCTTGAGAACGCCCGAACTCGTCTGATCTCGGAAGCTAAGCAGGGTCGGGCCTGGTTAGTACTTGGATGGGAGACCGCCTGGGAATACCAGGTGCTGTAAGCTTTATATAGTTTACTACCCTAATGTTCTAACCATTCAAATAGCCCAATTTTGGCAGCAGATTTCGCTTACGGCCATACCACCTTGAGAACGCCCGAACTCGTCTGATCTCGGAAGCTAAGCAGGGTCGGGCCTGGTTAGTACTTGGATGGGAGACCGCCTGGGAATACCAGGTGCTGTAAGCTTTATATAGTTTACTACCCTAATGTTCTAACCATTCAAATAGCCCAATTTTGGCAGCAGATTTCGCTTACGGCCATACCACCTTGAGAACGCCCGAACTCGTCTGATCTCGGAAGCTAAGCAGGGTCGGGCCTGGTTAGTACTTGGATGGGAGACCGCCTGGGAATACCAGGTGCTGTAAGCTTTATATAGTTTACTACCCTAATGTTTTAACTATTCAAATAGCCCAATTTTGGCAGCAGATTTCGCTTACGGCCATACCACCTTGAGAACGCCCGAACTCGTCTGATCTCGGAAGCTAAGCAGGGTCGGGCCTGGTTAGTACTTGGATGGGAGACCGCCTGGGAATACCAGGTGCTGTAAGCTTTATATAGTTTACTACCCTAATGTTCTAACCATTCAAATAGCCCAATTTTGGCAGCAGATTTCGCTTACGGCCATACCACCTTGAGAACGCCCGAACTCGTCTGATCTCGGAAGCTAAGCAGGGTCGGGCCTGGTTAGTACTTGGATGGGAGACCGCCTGGGAATACCAGGTGCTGTAAGCTTTATATAGTTTACTACCCTAATGTTTTAACTATTCAAATAGCCCAATTTTGGCAGCAGATTTCGCTTACGGCCATACCACCTTGAGAACGCCCGAACTCGTCTGATCTCGGAAGCTAAGCAGGGTCGGGCCTGGTTAGTACTTGGATGGGAGACCGCCTGGGAATACCAGGTGCTGTAAGCTTTATTGTTTAAAAAAAAAAAAAAAAAAAAAAGAGTCAATGAAATGTTTCAAAAATCCTAAATTGTCTTTTTTCCCCTCAAAATTCCTGAAATAGTCTCTCAGTTTCTTCAGAAAGCCTGAAAGAGTCTCTTTTTTTTTCTTCTTCAAATAGCCCAATTTTGGCTGCAGATTTCGCTTACGGCCATACCATCTTGAGAACGCCCGAACTCGTCTGATCTCGGAAGCTAAGCAGGGTCGGGCCTGGTTAGTACTTGGATGGGAGACCGCCTGGGAATACCAGGTGCTGTAAGCTTTATGTAGTTTACTACCCTAATGTTCTAACCATTCAAATAGCCCAATTTTGGCAGCAGATTTCGCTTACGGCCATACCACCTTGAGAACGCCCGAACTCGTCTGATCTCGGAAGCTAAGCAGGGTCGGGCCTGGTTAGTACTTCGATGGGAGACCGCCTGGGAATACCAGGTGCTGTAAGCTTTATATAGTTTACTACCCTAATGTTCTAACCATTCAAATAGCCCAATTTTGGCAGCAGATTTCGCTTACGGCCATACCACCTTGAGAACGCCCGAACTCGTCTGATCTCGGAAGCTAAGCAGGGTCGGGCCTGGTTAGTACTTGGATGGGAGACCGCCTGGGAATACCAGGTGCTGTAAGCTTTATATAGTTTACTACCCTAATGTTTTAACTATTCAAATAGCCCAATTTTGGCAGCAGATTTCGCTTACGGCCATACCACCTTGAGAACGCCCGAACTCGTCTGATCTCGGAAGCTAAGCAGGGTCGGGCCTGGTTAGTACTTGGATGGGAGACCGCCTGGGAATACCAGGTGCTGTAAGCTTTATATAGTTTACTACCCTAATGTTCTAACCATTCAAATAGCCCAATTTTGGCAGCAGATTTCGCTTACGGCCATACCACCTTGAGAACGCCCGAACTCGTCTGATCTCGGAAGCTAAGCAGGGTCGGGCCTGGTTAGTACTTGGATGGGAGACCGCCTGGGAATACCAGGTGCTGTAAGCTTTATATAGTTTACTACCCTAATGTTTTAACTATTCAAATAGCCCAATTTTGGCAGCAGATTTCGCTTACGGCCATACCACCTTGAGAACGCCCGAACTCGTCTGATCTCGGAAGCTAAGCAGGGTCGGGCCTGGTTAGTACTTGGATGGGAGACCGCCTGGGAATACCAGGTGCTGTAAGCTTTATATAGTTTACTACCCTAATGTTTTAACTATTCAAATAGCCCAATTTTGGCAGCAGATTTCGCTTACGGCCATACCACCTTGAGAACGCCCGAACTCGTCTGATCTCGGAAGCTAAGCAGGGTCGGGCCTGGTTAGTACTTGGATGGGAGACCGCCTGGGAATACCAGGTGCTGTAAGCTTTATATAGTTTACTACCCTAATGTTCTAACCATTCAAATAGCCCAATTTTGGCAGCAGATTTCGCTTACGGCCATACCACCTTGAGAACGCCCGAACTCGTCTGATCTCGGAAGCTAAGCAGGGTCGGGCCTGGTTAGTACTTGGATGGGAGACCGCCTGGGAATACCAGGTGCTGTAAGCTTTATGTAGTTTACTACCCTAATGTTCTAACCATTCAAATAGCCCAATTTTGGCAGCAGATTTCGCTTACGGCCATACCACCTTGAGAACGCCCGAACTCGTCTGATCTCGGAAGCTAAGCAGGGTCGGGCCTGGTTAGTACTTGGATGGGAGACCGCCTGGGAATACCAGGTGCTGTAAGCTTTATATAGTTTACTACCCTAATGTTTTAACTATTCAAATAGCCCAATTTTGGCAGCAGATTTCGCTTACGGCCATACCACCTTGAGAACGCCCGAACTCGTCTGATCTCGGAAGCTAAGCAGGGTCGGGCCTGGTTAGTACTTGGATGGGA
Organism: Pimephales promelas; assembly: GCF_988280905.1. NCBI lineage: Eukaryota > Metazoa > Chordata > Actinopteri > Cypriniformes > Leuciscidae > Pimephales > Pimephales promelas. The sequence continues at coordinate 45,972,004 of NC_142771.1, forward strand.
GACCGCCTGGGAATACCAGGTGCTGTAAGCTTTATATAGTTTACTACCCTAATGTTCTAACCATTCAAATAGCCCAATTTTGGCAGCAGATTTCGCTTACGGCCATACCACCTTGAGAACGCCCGAACTCGTCTGATCTCGGAAGCTAAGCAGGGTCGGGCCTGGTTAGTACTTGGATGGGAGACCGCCTGGGAATACCAGGTGCTGTAAGCTTTATATAGTTTACTACCCTAATGTTCTAACCATTCAAATAGCCCAATTTTGGCAGCAGATTTCGCTTACGGCCATACCACCTTGAGAACGCCCGAACTCGTCTGATCTCGGAAGCTAAGCAGGGTCGGGCCTGGTTAGTACTTGGATGGGAGACCGCCTGGGAATACCAGGTGCTGTAAGCTTTATATAGTTTACTACCCTAATGTTTTAACTATTCAAATAGCCCAATTTTGGCAGCAGATTTCGCTTACGGCCATACCACCTTGAGAACGCCCGAACTCGTCTGATCTCGGAAGCTAAGCAGGGTCGGGCCTGGTTAGTACTTGGATGGGAGACCGCCTGGGAATACCAGGTGCTGTAAGCTTTATATAGTTTACTACCCTAATGTTCTAACCATTCAAATAGCCCAATTTTGGCAGCAGATTTCGCTTACGGCCATACCACCTTGAGAACGCCCGAACTCGTCTGATCTCGGAAGCTAAGCAGGGTCGGGCCTGGTTAGTACTTGGATGGGAGACCGCCTGGGAATACCAGGTGCTGTAAGCTTTATATAGTTTACTACCCTAATGTTTTAACTATTCAAATAGCCCAATTTTGGCAGCAGATTTCGCTTACGGCCATACCACCTTGAGAACGCCCGAACTCGTCTGATCTCGGAAGCTAAGCAGGGTCGGGCCTGGTTAGTACTTGGATGGGAGACCGCCTGGGAATACCAGGTGCTGTAAGCTTTATTGTTTAAAAAAAAAAAAAAAAAAAAAGAGTCAATGAAATGTTTCAAAAATCCTAAATTGTCTTTTTTCCCCTCAAAATTCCTGAAATAGTCTCTCAGTTTCTTCAGAAAGCCTGAAAGAGTCTCTTTTTTTTTCTTCTTCAAATAGCCCAATTTTGGCTGCAGATTTCGCTTACGGCCATACCATCTTGAGAACGCCCGAACTCGTCTGATCTCGGAAGCTAAGCAGGGTCGGGCCTGGTTAGTACTTGGATGGGAGACCGCCTGGGAATACCAGGTGCTGTAAGCTTTATGTAGTTTACTACCCTAATGTTCTAACCATTCAAATAGCCCAATTTTGGCAGCAGATTTCGCTTACGGCCATACCACCTTGAGAACGCCCGAACTCGTCTGATCTCGGAAGCTAAGCAGGGTCGGGCCTGGTTAGTACTTCGATGGGAGACCGCCTGGGAATACCAGGTGCTGTAAGCTTTATATAGTTTACTACCCTAATGTTCTAACCATTCAAATAGCCCAATTTTGGCAGCAGATTTCGCTTACGGCCATACCACCTTGAGAACGCCCGAACTCGTCTGATCTCGGAAGCTAAGCAGGGTCGGGCCTGGTTAGTACTTGGATGGGAGACCGCCTGGGAATACCAGGTGCTGTAAGCTTTATATAGTTTACTACCCTAATGTTTTAACTATTCAAATAGCCCAATTTTGGCAGCAGATTTCGCTTACGGCCATACCACCTTGAGAACGCCCGAACTCGTCTGATCTCGGAAGCTAAGCAGGGTCGGGCCTGGTTAGTACTTGGATGGGAGACCGCCTGGGAATACCAGGTGCTGTAAGCTTTATATAGTTTACTACCCTAATGTTCTAACCATTCAAATAGCCCAATTTTGGCAGCAGATTTCGCTTACGGCCATACCACCTTGAGAACGCCCGAACTCGTCTGATCTCGGAAGCTAAGCAGGGTCGGGCCTGGTTAGTACTTGGATGGGAGACCGCCTGGGAATACCAGGTGCTGTAAGCTTTATATAGTTTACTACCCTAATGTTTTAACTATTCAAATAGCCCAATTTTGGCAGCAGATTTCGCTTACGGCCATACCACCTTGAGAACGCCCGAACTCGTCTGATCTCGGAAGCTAAGCAGGGTCGGGCCTGGTTAGTACTTGGATGGGAGACCGCCTGGGAATACCAGGTGCTGTAAGCTTTATATAGTTTACTACCCTAATGTTTTAACTATTCAAATAGCCCAATTTTGGCAGCAGATTTCGCTTACGGCCATACCACCTTGAGAACGCCCGAACTCGTCTGATCTCGGAAGCTAAGCAGGGTCGGGCCTGGTTAGTACTTGGATGGGAGACCGCCTGGGAATACCAGGTGCTGTAAGCTTTATTGTTTAAAAAAAAAAAAAAAAAAAAAGAGTCAATGAAATGTTTCAAAAATCCTAAATTGTCTTTTTTCCCCTCAAAATTCCTGAAATAGTCTCTCAGTTTCTTCAGAAAGCCTGAAAGAGTCTCTTTTTTTTCTTCTTCAAATAGCCCAATTTTGGCTGCAGATTTCGCTTACGGCCATACCACCTTGAGAACGCCCGAACTCGTCTGATCTCGGAAGCTAAGCAGGGTCGGGCCTGGTTAGTACTTGGATGGGAGACCGCCTGGGAATACCAGGTGCTGTAAGCTTTATGTAGTTTACTACCCTAATGTTCTAACCATTCAAATAGCCCAATTTTGGCAGCAGATTTCGCTTACGGCCATACCACCTTGAGAACGCCCGAACTCGTCTGATCTCGGAAGCTAAGCAGGGTCGGGCCTGGTTAGTACTTGGATGGGAGACCGCCTGGGAATACCAGGTGCTGTAAGCTTTATGTAGTTTACTACCCTAATGTTCTAACCATTCAAATAGCCCAATTTTGGCAGGAGATTTCGCTTACGACCATACCACCTTGAGAACGCCCGAACTCGTCTGATCTCGGAAGCTAAGCAGGGTCGGGCCTGGTTAGTACTTGGATGGGAGACCGCCTGGGAATACCAGGTGCTGTAAGCTTTATGTAGTTTACTACCCTAATGTTCTAACCATTCAAATAGCCCAATTTTGGCAGGAGATTTCGCTTACGACCATACCACCTTGAGAACGCCCGAACTCGTCTGATCTCGGAAGCTAAGCAGGGTCGGGCCTGGTTAGTACTTGGATGGGAGACCGCCTGGGAATACCAGGTGCTGTAAGCTTTATGTAGTTTACTACCCTAATGTTCTAACCATTCAAATAGCCCAATTTTGGCAGCAGATTTCGCTTACGGCCATACCACCTTGAGAACGCCCGAACTCGTCTGATCTCGGAAGCTAAGCAGGGTCGGGCCTGGTTAGTACTTGGATGGGAGACCGCCTGGGAATACCAGGTGCTGTAAGCTTTATATAGTTTACTACCCTAATGTTCTAACCATTCAAATAGCCCAATTTTGGCAGCAGATTTCGCTTACGGCCATACCACCTTGAGAACGCCCGAACTCGTCTGATCTCGGAAGCTAAGCAGGGTCGGGCCTGGTTAGTACTTGGATGGGAGACCGCCTGGGAATACCAGGTGCTCTAAGCTTTATATAGTTTACTACCCTAATGTTCTAACCATTCAAATAGCCCAATTTTGGCAGCAGATTTCGCTTACGGCCATACCACCTTGAGAACGCCCGAACTCGTCTGATCTCGGAAGCTAAGCAGGGTCGGGCCTGGTTAGTACTTGGATGGGAGACCGCCTGGGAATACCAGGTGCTGTAAGCTTTATGTAGTTTACTACCCTAATGTTCTAACCATTCAAATAGCCCAATTTTGGCAGCAGATTTCGCTTACGGCCATACCACCTTGAGAACGCCCGAACTCGTCTGATCTCGGAAGCTAAGCAGGGTCGGGCCTGGTTAGTACTTGGATGGGAGACCGCCTGGGAATACCAGGTGCTGTAAGCTTTATATAGTTTACTACCCTAATGTTTTAACTATTCAAATAGCCCAATTTTGGCAGCAGATTTCGCTTACGGCCATACCACCTTGAGAACGCCCGAACTCGTCTGATCTCGGAAGCTAAGCAGGGTCGGGCCTGGTTAGTACTTGGATGGGAGACCGCCTGGGAATACCAGGTGCTGTAAGCTTTATATAGTTTACTACCCTAATGTTCTAACCATTCAAATAGCCCAATTTTGGCAGCAGATTTCGCTTACGGCCATACCACCTTGAGAACGCCCGAACTCGTCTGATCTCGGAAGCTAAGCAGGGTCGGGCCTGGTTAGTACTTGGATGGGAGACCGCCTGGGAATACCAGGTGCTGTAAGCTTTATATAGTTTACTACCCTAATGTTCTAACCATTCAAATAGCCCAATTTTGGCAGCAGATTTCGCTTACGGCCATACCACCTTGAGAACGCCCGAACTCGTCTGATCTCGGAAGCTAAGCAGGGTCGGGCCTGGTTAGTACTTGGATGGGAGACCGCCTGGGAATACCAGGTGCTGTAAGCTTTATATAGTTTACTACCCTAATGTTTTAACTATTCAAATAGCCCAATTTTGGCAGCAGATTTCGCTTACGGCCATACCACCTTGAGAACGCCCGAACTCGTCTGATCTCGGAAGCTAAGCAGGGTCGGGCCTGGTTAGTACTTGGATGGGAGACCGCCTGGGAATACCAGGTGCTGTAAGCTTTATATAGTTTACTACCCTAATGTTCTAACCATTCAAATAGCCCAATTTTGGCAGCAGATTTCGCTTACGGCCATACCACCTTGAGAACGCCCGAACTCGTCTGATCTCGGAAGCTAAGCAGGGTCGGGCCTGGTTAGTACTTGGATGGGAGACCGCCTGGGAATACCAGGTGCTGTAAGCTTTATATAGTTTACTACCCTAATGTTTTAACTATTCAAATAGCCCAATTTTGGCAGCAGATTTCGCTTACGGCCATACCACCTTGAGAACGCCCGAACTCGTCTGATCTCGGAAGCTAAGCAGGGTCGGGCCTGGTTAGTACTTGGATGGGAGACCGCCTGGGAATACCAGGTGCTGTAAGCTTTATATAGTTTACTACCCTAATGTTCTAACCATTCAAATAGCCCAATTTTGGCAGCAGATTTCGCTTACGGCCATACCACCTTGAGAACGCCCGAACTCGTCTGATCTCGGAAGCTAAGCAGGGTCGGGCCTGGTTAGTACTTGGATGGGAGACCGCCTGGGAATACCAGGTGCTGTAAGCTTTATATAGTTTACTACCCTAATGTTTTAACTATTCAAATAGCCCAATTTTGGCAGCAGATTTCGCTTACGGCCATACCACCTTGAGAACGCCCGAACTCGTCTGATCTCGGAAGCTAAGCAGGGTCGGGCCTGGTTAGTACTTGGATGGGAGACCGCCTGGGAATACCAGGTGCTGTAAGCTTTATATAGTTTACTACCCTAATGTTCTAACCATTCAAATAGCCCAATTTTGGCAGCAGATTTCGCTTACGGCCATACCACCTTGAGAACGCCCGAACTCGTCTGATCTCGGAAGCTAAGCAGGGTCGGGCCTGGTTAGTACTTGGATGGGAGACCGCCTGGGAATACCAGGTGCTGTAAGCTTTATATAGTTTACTACCCTAAGGTTTTAACTATTCAAATAGCCCAATTTTGGCAGCAGATTTCGCTTACGGCCATACCACCTTGAGAACGCCCGAACTCGTCTGATCTCGGAAGCTAAGCAGGGTCGGGCCTGGTTAGTACTTGGATGGGAGACCGCCTGGGAATACCAGGTGCTGTAAGCTTTATATAGTTTACTACCCTAATGTTTTAACTATTCAAATAGCCCAATTTTGGCAGCAGATTTCGCTTACGGCCATACCACCTTGAGAACGCCCGAACTCGTCTGATCTCGGAAGCTAAGCAGGGTCGGGCCTGGTTAGTACTTGGATGGGAGACCGCCTGGGAATACCAGGTGCTGTAAGCTTTATTGTTTAAAAAAAAAAAAAAAAAAAAAGAGTCAATGAAATGTTTCAAAAATCCTAAATTGTCTTTTTTCCCCTCAAAATTCCTGAAATAGTCTCTCAGTTTCTTCAGAAAGCCTGAAAGAGTCTCTTTTTTTTCTTCTTCAAATAGCCCAATTTTGGCTGCAGATTTCGCTTACGGCCATACCACCTTGAGAACGCCCGAACTCGTCTGATCTCGGAAGCTAAGCAGGGTCGGGCCTGGTTAGTACTTGGATGGGAGACCGCCTGGGAATACCAGGTGCTGTAAGCTTTATGTAGTTTACTACCCTAATGTTCTAACCATTCAAATAGCCCAATTTTGGCAGCAGATTTCGCTTACGGCCATACCACCTTGAGAACGCCCGAACTCGTCTGATCTCGGAAGCTAAGCAGGGTCGGGCCTGGTTAGTACTTGGATGGGAGACCGCCTGGGAATACCAGGTGCTGTAAGCTTTATATAGTTTACTACCCTAATGTTCTAACCATTCAAATAGCCCAATTTTGGCAGCAGATTTCGCTTACGGCCATACCACCTTGAGAACGCCCGAACTCGTCTGATCTCGGAAGCTAAGCAGGGTCGGGCCTGGTTAGTACTTGGATGGGAGACCGCCTGGGAATACCAGGTGCTGTAAGCTTTATGTAGTTTACTACCCTAATGTTTTAACTATTCAAATAGCCCAATTTTGGCAGCAGATTTCGCTTACGGCCATACCACCTTGAGAACGCCCGAACTCGTCTGATCTCGGAAGCTAAGCAGGGTCGGGCCTGGTTAGTACTTGGATGGGAGACCGCCTGGGAATACCAGGTGCTGTAAGCTTTATATAGTTTACTACCCTAATGTTCTAACCATTCAAATAGCCCAATTTTGGCAGCAGATTTCGCTTACGGCCATACCACCTTGAGAACGCCCGAACTCGTCTGATCTCGGAAGCTAAGCAGGGTCGGGCCTGGTTAGTACTTGGATGGGAGACCGCCTGGGAATACCAGGTGCTGTAAGCTTTATATAGTTTACTACCCTAATGTTTTAACTATTCAAATAGCCCAATTTTGGCAGCAGATTTCGCTTACGGCCATACCACCTTGAGAACGCCCGAACTCGTCTGATCTCGGAAGCTAAGCAGGGTCGGGCCTGGTTAGTACTTGGATGGGAGACCGCCTGGGAATACCAGGTGCTGTAAGCTTTATATAGTTTACTACCCTAATGTTCTAACCATTCAAATAGCCCAATTTTGGCAGCAGATTTCGCTTACGGCCATACCACCTTGAGAACGCCCGAACTCGTCTGATCTCGGAAGCTAAGCAGGGTCGGGCCTGGTTAGTACTTGGATGGGAGACCGCCTGGGAATACCAGGTGCTGTAAGCTTTATATAGTTTACTACCCTAATGTTTTAACTATTCAAATAGCCCAATTTTGGCAGCAGATTTCGCTTACGGCCATACCACCTTGAGAACGCCCGAACTCGTCTGATCTCGGAAGCTAAGCAGGGTCGGGCCTGGTTAGTACTTGGATGGGAGACCGCCTGGGAATACCAGGTGCTGTAAGCTTTATATAGTTTACTACCCTAATGTTTTAACTATTCAAATAGCCCAATTTTGGCAGCAGATTTCGCTTACGGCCATACCACCTTGAGAACGCCCGAACTCGTCTGATCTCGGAAGCTAAGCAGGGTCGGGCCTGGTTAGTACTTGGATGGGAGACCGCCTGGGAATACCAGGTGCTGTAAGCTTTATTGTTTAAAAAAAAAAAAAAAAAAAAAAGAGTCAATGAAATGTTTCAAAAATCCTAAATTGTCTTTTTTCCCCTCAAAATTCCTGAAATAGTCTCTCAGTTTCTTCAGAAAGCCTGAAAGAGTCTCTTTTTTTTCTTCTTCAAATAGCCCAATTTTGGCTGCAGATTTCGCTTACGGCCATACCACCTTGAGAACGCCCGAACTCGTCTGATCTCGGAAGCTAAGCAGGGTCGGGCCTGGTTAGTACTTGGATGGGAGACCGCCTGGGAATACCAGGTGCTGTAAGCTTTATGTAGTTTACTACCCTAATGTTCTAACCATTCAAATAGCCCAATTTTGGCAGCAGATTTCGCTTACGGCCATACCACCTTGAGAACGCCCGAACTCGTCTGATCTCGGAAGCTAAGCAGGGTCGGGCCTGGTTAGTACTTGGATGGGAGACCGCCTGGGAATACCAGGTGCTGTAAGCTTTATGTAGTTTACTACCCTAATGTTCTAACCATTCAAATAGCCCAATTTTGGCAGGAGATTTCGCTTACGACCATACCACCTTGAGAACGCCCGAACTCGTCTGATCTCGGAAGCTAAGCAGGGTCGGGCCTGGTTAGTACTTGGATGGGAGACCGCCTGGGAATACCAGGTGCTGTAAGCTTTATGTAGTTTACTACCCTAATGTTCTAACCATTCAAATAGCCCAATTTTGGCAGGAGATTTCGCTTACGACCATACCACCTTGAGAACGCCCGAACTCGTCTGATCTCGGAAGCTAAGCAGGGTCGGGCCTGGTTAGTACTTGGATGGGAGACCGCCTGGGAATACCAGGTGCTGTAAGCTTTATGTAGTTTACTACCCTAATGTTCTAACCATTCAAATAGCCCAATTTTGGCAGCAGATTTCGCTTACGGCCATACCACCTTGAGAACGCCCGAACTCGTCTGATCTCGGAAGCTAAGCAGGGTCGGGCCTGGTTAGTACTTGGATGGGAGACCGCCTGGGAATACCAGGTGCTGTAAGCTTTATATAGTTTACTACCCTAATGTTCTAACCATTCAAATAGCCCAATTTTGGCAGCAGATTTCGCTTACGGCCATACCACCTTGAGAACGCCCGAACTCGTCTGATCTCGGAAGCTAAGCAGGGTCGGGCCTGGTTAGTACTTGGATGGGAGACCGCCTGGGAATACCAGGTGCTGTAAGCTTTATATAGTTTACTACCCTAATGTTCTAACCATTCAAATAGCCCAATTTTGGCAGCAGATTTCGCTTACGGCCATACCACCTTGAGAACGCCCGAACTCGTCTGATCTCGGAAGCTAAGCAGGGTCGGGCCTGGTTAGTACTTGGATGGGAGACCGCCTGGGAATACCAGGTGCTGTAAGCTTTATGTAGTTTACTACCCTAATGTTCTAACCATTCAAATAGCCCAATTTTGGCAGCAGATTTCGCTTACGGCCATACCACCTTGAGAACGCCCGAACTCGTCTGATCTCGGAAGCTAAGCAGGGTCGGGCCTGGTTAGTACTTGGATGGGAGACCGCCTGGGAATACCAGGTGCTGTAAGCTTTATATAGTTTACTACCCTAATGTTTTAACTATTCAAATAGCCCAATTTTGGCAGCAGATTTCGCTTACGGCCATACCACCTTGAGAACGCCCGAACTCGTCTGATCTCGGAAGCTAAGCAGGGTCGGGCCTGGTTAGTACTTGGATGGGAGACCGCCTGGGAATACCAGGTGCTGTAAGCTTTATATAGTTTACTACCCTAATGTTCTAACCATTCAAATAGCCCAATTTTGGCAGCAGATTTCGCTTACGGCCATACCACCTTGAGAACGCCCGAACTCGTCTGATCTCGGAAGCTAAGCAGGGTCGGGCCTGGTTAGTACTTGGATGGGAGACCGCCTGGGAATACCAGGTGCTGTAAGCTTTATATAGTTTACTACCCTAATGTTCTAACCATTCAAATAGCCCAATTTTGGCAGCAGATTTCGCTTACGGCCATACCACCTTGAGAACGCCCGAACTCGTCTGATCTCGGAAGCTAAGCAGGGTCGGGCCTGGTTAGTACTTGGATGGGAGACCGCCTGGGAATACCAGGTGCTGTAAGCTTTATATAGTTTACTACCCTAATGTTTTAACTATTCAAATAGCCCAATTTTGGCAGCAGATTTCGCTTACGGCCATACCACCTTGAGAACGCCCGAACTCGTCTGATCTCGGAAGCTAAGCAGGGTCGGGCCTGGTTAGTACTTGGATGGGAGACCGCCTGGGAATACCAGGTGCTGTAAGCTTTATATAGTTTACTACCCTAATGTTTTAACTATTCAAATAGCCCAATTTTGGCAGCAGATTTCGCTTACGGCCATACCACCTTGAGAACGCCCGAACTCGTCTGATCTCGGAAGCTAAGCAGGGTCGGGCCTGGTTAGTACTTGGATGGGAGACCGCCTGGGAATACCAGGTGCTGTAAGCTTTATATAGTTTACTACCCTAATGTTCTAACCATTCAAATAGCCCAATTTTGGCAGCAGATTTCGCTTACGGCCATACCACCTTGAGAACGCCCGAACTCGTCTGATCTCGGAAGCTAAGCAGGGTCGGGCCTGGTTAGTACTTGGATGGGAGACCGCCTGGGAATACCAGGTGCTGTAAGCTTTATATAGTTTACTACCCTAATGTTCTAACCATTCAAATAGCCCAATTTTGGCAGCAGATTTCGCTTACGGCCATACCACCTTGAGAACGCCCGAACTCGTCTGATCTCGGAAGCTAAGCAGGGTCGGGCCTGGTTAGTACTTGGATGGGAGACCGCCTGGGAATACCAGGTGCTGTAAGCTTTATATAGTTTACTACCCTAATGTTTTAACTATTCAAATAGCCCAATTTTGGCAGCAGATTTCGCTTACGGCCATACCACCTTGAGAACGCCCGAACTCGTCTGATCTCGGAAGCTAAGCAGGGTCGGGCCTGGTTAGTACTTGGATGGGAGACCGCCTGGGAATACCAGGTGCTGTAAGCTTTATTGTTTAAAAAAAAAAAAAAAAAAAAGAGTCAATGAAATGTTTCAAAAATCCTAAATTGTCTTTTTTCCCCTCAAAATTCCTGAAATAGTCTCTCAGTTTCTTCAGAAAGCCTGAAAGAGTCTCTTTTTTTTTCTTCTTCAAATAGCCCAATTTTGGCTGCAGATTTCGCTTACGGCCATACCATCTTGAGAACGCCCGAACTCGTCTGATCTCGGAAGCTAAGCAGGGTCGGGCCTGGTTAGTACTTGGATGGGAGACCGCCTGGGAATACCAGGTGCTGTAAGCTTTATGTAGTTTACTACCCTAATGTTCTAACCATTCAAATAGCCCAATTTTGGCAGCAGATTTCGCTTACGGCCATACCACCTTGAGAACGCCCGAACTCGTCTGATCTCGGAAGCTAAGCAGGGTCGGGCCTGGTTAGTACTTCGATGGGAGACCGCCTGGGAATACCAGGTGCTGTAAGCTTTATATAGTTTACTACCCTAATGTTCTAACCATTCAAATAGCCCAATTTTGGCAGCAGATTTCGCTTACGGCCATACCACCTTGAGAACGCCCGAACTCGTCTGATCTCGGAAGCTAAGCAGGGTCGGGCCTGGTTAGTACTTGGATGGGAGACCGCCTGGGAATACCAGGTGCTGTAAGCTTTATATAGTTTACTACCCTAATGTTTTAACTATTCAAATAGCCCAATTTTGGCAGCAGATTTCGCTTACGGCCATACCACCTTGAGAACGCCCGAACTCGTCTGATCTCGGAAGCTAAGCAGGGTCGGGCCTGGTTAGTACTTGGATGGGAGACCGCCTGGGAATACCAGGTGCTGTAAGCTTTATATAGTTTACTACCCTAATGTTCTAACCATTCAAATAGCCCAATTTTGGCAGCAGATTTCGCTTACGGCCATACCACCTTGAGAACGCCCGAACTCGTCTGATCTCGGAAGCTAAGCAGGGTCGGGCCTGGTTAGTACTTGGATGGGAGACCGCCTGGGAATACCAGGTGCTGTAAGCTTTATATAGTTTACTACCCTAATGTTTTAACTATTCAAATAGCCCAATTTTGGCAGCAGATTTCGCTTACGGCCATACCACCTTGAGAACGCCCGAACTCGTCTGATCTCGGAAGCTAAGCAGGGTCGGGCCTGGTTAGTACTTGGATGGGAGACCGCCTGGGAATACCAGGTGCTGTAAGCTTTATATAGTTTACTACCCTAATGTTTTAACTATTCAAATAGCCCAATTTTGGCAGCAGATTTCGCTTACGGCCATACCACCTTGAGAACGCCCGAACTCGTCTGATCTCGGAAGCTAAGCAGGGTCGGGCCTGGTTAGTACTTGGATGGGAGACCGCCTGGGAATACCAGGTGCTGTAAGCTTTATTGTTTAAAAAAAAAAAAAAAAAAAAAGAGTCAATGAAATGTTTCAAAAATCCTAAATTGTCTTTTTTCCCCTCAAAATTCCTGAAATAGTCTCTCAGTTTCTTCAGAAAGCCTGAAAGAGTCTCTTTTTTTTCTTCTTCAAATAGCCCAATTTTGGCTGCAGATTTCGCTTACGGCCATACCACCTTGAGAACGCCCGAACTCGTCTGATCTCGGAAGCTAAGCAGGGTCGGGCCTGGTTAGTACTTGGATGGGAGACCGCCTGGGAATACCAGGTGCTGTAAGCTTTATGTAGTTTACTACCCTAATGTTCTAACCATTCAAATAGCCCAATTTTGGCAGCAGATTTCGCTTACGGCCATACCACCTTGAGAACGCCCGAACTCGTCTGATCTCGGAAGCTAAGCAGGGTCGGGCCTGGTTAGTACTTGGATGGGAGACCGCCTGGGAATACCAGGTGCTGTAAGCTTTATGTAGTTTACTACCCTAATGTTCTAACCATTCAAATAGCCCAATTTTGGCAGGAGATTTCGCTTACGACCATACCACCTTGAGAACGCCCGAACTCGTCTGATCTCGGAAGCTAAGCAGGGTCGGGCCTGGTTAGTACTTGGATGGGAGACCGCCTGGGAATACCAGGTGCTGTAAGCTTTATGTAGTTTACTACCCTAATGTTCTAACCATTCAAATAGCCCAATTTTGGCAGGAGATTTCGTTTACGACCATACCACCTTGAGAACGCCCGAACTCGTCTGATCTCGGAAGCTAAGCAGGGTCGGGCCTGGTTAGTACTTGGATGGGAGACCGCCTGGGAATACCAGGTGCTGTAAGCTTTATATAGTTTACTACCCTAATGTTCTAACCATTCAAATAGCCCAATTTTGGCAGCAGATTTCGCTTACGGCCATACCACCTTGAGAACGCCCGAACTCGTCTGATCTCGGAAGCTAAGCAGGGTTGGGCCTGGTTAGTACTTGGATGGGAGACCGCCTGGGAATACCAGGTGCTGTAAGCTTTATATAGTTTACTACCCTAATGTTTTAACTATTCAAATAGCCCAATTTTGGCAGCAGATTTCGCTTACGGCCATACCACCTTGAGAACGCCCGAACTCGTCTGATCTCGGAAGCTAAGCAGGGTCGGGCCTGGTTAGTACTTGGATGGGAGACCGCCTGGGAATACCAGGTGCTGTAAGCTTTATATAGTTTACTACCCTAATGTTCTAACCATTCAAATAGCCCAATTTTGGCAGCAGATTTCGCTTACGGCCATACCACCTTGAGAACGCCCGAACTCGTCTGATCTCGGAAGCTAAGCAGGGTCGGGCCTGGTTAGTACTTGGATGGGAGACCGCCTGGGAATAGCAGGTGCTGTAAGCTTTATATAGTTTACTACCCTAATGTTTCAACTATTCAAATAGCCCAATTTTGGCAGCAGATTTCGCTTACGGCCATACCACCTTGAGAACGCCCGAACTCGTCTGATCTCGGAAGCTAGGCAGGGTCGGGCCTGGTTAGTACTTGGATGGGAGACCGCCTGGGAATAGCAGGTGCTGTAAGCTTTATATAGTTTACTACCCTAATGTTTTAACTATTCAAATAGCCCAATTTTGGCAGCAGATTTCGCTTACGGCCATACCACCTTGAGAACGCCCGAACTCGTCTGATCTCGGAAGCTAAGCAGGGTCGGGCCTGGTTAGTACTTGGATGGGAGACCGCCTGGGAATACCAGGTGCTGTAAGCTTTATATAGTTTACTACCCTAATGTTCTAACCATTCAAATAGCCCAATTTTGGCAGCAGATTTCGCTTACGGCCATACCACCTTGAGAACGCCCGAACTCGTCTGATCTCGGAAGCTAAGCAGGGTCGGGCCTGGTTAGTACTTGGATGGGAGACCGCCTGGGAATACCAGGTGCTGTAAGCTTTATATAGTTTACTACCCTAATGTTTTAACTATTCAAATAGCCCAATTTTGGCAGCAGATTTCGCTTACGGCCATACCACCTTGAGAACGCCCGAACTCGTCTGATCTCGGAAGCTAAGCAGGGTCGGGCCTGGTTAGTACTTGGATGGGAGACCGCCTGGGAATACCAAGTGCTGTAAGCTTTATTGTTTAAAAAAAAAAAAAAGAGTCAATGAAATGTTTCAAAAATCCTAAATTGTCTTTTTTCCCCTCAAAATTCCTGAAATAGTCTCTCAGTTTCTTCAGAAAGCCTGAAAGAGTCTCTTTTTTTTCTTCTTCAAATAGCCCAATTTTGGCTGCAGATTTCGCTTACGGCCATACCACCTTGAGAACGCCCGAACTCGTCTGATCTCGGAAGCTAAGCAGGGTCGGGCCTGGTTAGTACTTGGATGGGAGACCGCCTGGGAATACCAGGTGCTGTAAGCTTTATGTAGTTTACTACCCTAATGTTCTAACCATTCAAATAGCCCAATTTTGGCAGCAGATTTCGCTTACGGCCATACCACCTTGAGAACGCCCGAACTCGTCTGATCTCGGAAGCTAAGCAGGGTCGGGCCTGGTTAGTACTTGGATGGGAGACCGCCTGGGAATACCAGGTGCTGTAAGCTTTATGTAGTTTACTACCCTAATGTTCTAACCATTCAAATAGCCCAATTTTGGCAGGAGATTTCGCTTACGACCATACCACCTTGAGAACGCCCGAACTCGTCTGATCTCGGAAGCTAAGCAGGGTCGGGCCTGGTTAGTACTTGGATGGGAGACCGCCTGGGAATACCAGGTGCTGTAAGCTTTATGTAGTTTACTACCCTAATGTTCTAACCATTCAAATAGCCCAATTTTGGCAGCAGATTTCGCTTACGGCCATACCACCTTGAGAACGCCCGAACTCGTCTGATCTCGGAAGCTAAGCAGGGTCGGGCCTGGTTAGTACTTGGATGGGAGACCGCCTGTGAATACCAGGTGCTGTAAGCTTTATATAGTTTACTACCCTAATGTTCTAACCATTCAAATAGCCCAATTTTGGCAGCAGATTTCGCTTACGGCCATACCACCTTGAGAACGCCCGAACTCGTCTGGTCTCGGAAGCTAAGCAGGGTCGGGCCTGGTTAGTACTTGGATGGGAGACCGCCTGGGAATACCAGGTGCTGTAAGCTTTATATAGTTTACTACCCTAATGTTCTAACCATTCAAATAGCCCAATTTTGGCAGCAGATTTCGCTTACGGCCATACCACCTTGAGAACGCCCGAACTCGTCTGATCTCGGAAGCTAAGCAGGGTCGGGCCTGGTTAGTACTTGGATGGGAGACCGCCTGGGAATACCAGGTGCTGTAAGCTTTATATAGTTTACTACCCTAATGTTCTAACCATTCAAATAGCCCAATTTTGGCAGCAGATTTCGCTTACGGCCATACCACCTTGAGAACGCCCGAACTCGTCTGATCTCGGAAGCTAAGCAGGGTCGGGCCTGGTTAGTACTTGGATGGGAGACCGCCTGGGAATACCAGGTGCTGTAAGCTTTATATAGTTTACTACCCTAATGTTTTAACTATTCAAATAGCCCAATTTTGGCAGCAGATTTCGCTTACGGCCATACCACCTTGAGAACGCCCGAACTCGTCTGATCTCGGAAGCTAAGCAGGGTCGGGCCTGGTTAGTACTTGGATGGGAGACCGCCTGGGAATACCAGGTGCTGTAAGCTTTATATAGTTTACTACCCTAATGTTCTAACCATTCAAATAGCCCAATTTTGGCAGCAGATTTCGCTTACGGCCATACCACCTTGAGAACGCCCGAACTCGTCTGATCTCGGAAGCTAAGCAGGGTCGGGCCTGGTTAGTACTTGGATGGGAGACCGCCTGGGAATACCAGGTGCTGTAAGCTTTATATAGTTTACTACCCTAATGTTTTAACTATTCAAATAGCCCAATTTTGGCAGCAGATTTCGCTTACGGCCATACCACCTTGAGAACGCCCGAACTCGTCTGATCTCGGAAGCTAAGCAGGGTCGGGCCTGGTTAGTACTTGGATGGGAGACCGCCTGGGAATACCAGGTGCTGTAAGCTTTATTGTTTAAAAAAAAAAAAAAAAAAAAAGAGTCAATGAAATGTTTCAAAAATCCTAAATTGTCTTTTTTCCCCTCAAAATTCCTGAAATAGTCTCTCAGTTTCTTCAGAAAGCCTGAAAGAGTCTCTTTTTTTTCTTCTTCAAATAGCCCAATTTTGGCTGCAGATTTCGCTTACGGCCATACCACCTTGAGAACGCCCGAACTCGTCTGATCTCGGAAGCTAAGCAGGGTCGGGCCTGGTTAGTACTTGGATGGGAGACCGCCTGGGAATACCAGGTGCTGTAAGCTTTATGTAGTTTACTACCCTAATGTTCTAATCATTCAAATAGCCCAATTTTGGCAGCAGATTTCGCTTACGGCCATACCACCTTGAGAACGCCCGAACTCGTCTGATCTCGGAAGCTAAGCAGGGTCGGGCCTGGTTAGTACTTGGATGGGAGACCGCCTGGGAATACCAGGTGCTGTAAGCTTTATGTAGTTTACTACCCTAATGTTCTAACCATTCAAATAGCCCAATTTTGGCAGGAGATTTCGCTTACGACCATACCACCTTGAGAACGCCCGAACTCGTCTGATCTCGGAAGCTAAGCAGGGTCGGGCCTGGTTAGTACTTGGATGGGAGACCGCCTGGGAATACCAGGTGCTGTAAGCTTTATGTAGTTTACTACCCTAATGTTCTAACCATTCAAATAGCCCAATTTTGGCAGCAGATTTCGCTTACGGCCATACCACCTTGAGAACGCCCGAACTCGTCTGATCTCGGAAGCTAAGCAGGGTCGGGCCTGGTTAGTACTTGGATGGGAGACCGCCTGGGAATACCAGGTGCTGTAAGCTTTATTGTTTAAAAAAAAAAAAAAAAAAAAAGAGTCAATGAAATGTTTCAAAAATCCTAAATTGTCTTTTTTCCCCTCAAAATTCCTGAAATAGTCTCTCAGTTTCTTCAGAAAGCCTGAAAGAGTCTCTTTTTTTTCTTCTTCAAATAGCCCAATTTTGGCTGCAGATTTCGCTTACGGCCATACCACCTTGAGAACGCCCGAACTCGTCTCATCTCGGAAGCTAAGCAGGGTCGGGCCTGGTTAGTACTTGGATGGGAGACCGCCTGGGAATACCAGGTGCTGTAAGCTTTATGTAGTTTACTACCCTAATGTTCTAACCATTCAAATAGCCCAATTTTGGCAGCAGATTTCGCTTACGGCCATACCACCTTGAGAACGCCCGAACTCGTCTGATCTCGGAAGCTAAGCAGGGTCGGGCCTGGTTAGTACTTGGATGGGAGACCGCCTGGGAATACCAGGTGCTGTAAGCTTTATGTAGTTTACTACCCTAATGTTCTAACCATTCAAATAGCCCAATTTTGGCAGGAGATTTCGCTTACGACCATACCACCTTGAGAACGCCCGAACTCGTCTGATCTCGGAAGCTAAGCAGGGTCGGGCCTGGTTAGTACTTGGATGGGAGACCGCCTGGGAATACCAGGTGCTGTAAGCTTTATGTAGTTTACTACCCTAATGTTCTAACCATTCAAATAGCCCAATTTTGGCAACAGATTTCGCTTACGGCCATACCACCTTGAGAACGCCCGAACTCGTCTGATCTCGGAAGCTAAGCAGGGTCGGGCCTGGTTAGTACTTGGATGGGAGACCGCCTGGGAATACCAGGTGCTGTAAGCTTTATATAGTTTACTACCCTAATGTTCTAACCATTCAAATAGCCCAATTTTGGCAGCAGATTTCGCTTACGGCCATACCACCTTGAGAACGCCCGAACTCGTCTGATCTCGGAAGCTAAGCAGGGTCGGGCCTGGTTAGTACTTGGATGGGAGACCGCCTGGGAATACCAGGTGCTGTAAGCTTTATATAGTTTACTACCCTAATGTTTTAACTATTCAAATAGCCCAATTTTGGCAGCAGATTTCGCTTACGGCCATACCACCTTGAGAACGCCCGAACTCGTCTGATCTCGGAAGCTAAGCAGGGTCGGGCCTGGTTAGTACTTGGATGGGAGACCGCCTGGGAATACCAGGTGCTGTAAGCTTTATATAGTTTACTACCCTAATGTTCTAACCATTCAAATAGCCCAATTTTGGCAGCAGATTTCGCTTACGGCCATACCACCTTGAGAACGCCCGAACTCGTCTGATCTCGGAAGCTAAGCAGGGTCGGGCCTGGTTAGTACTTGGATGGGAGACCGCCTGGGAATAGCAGGTGCTGTAAGCTTTATATAGTTTACTACCCTAATGTTTCAACTATTCAAATAGCCCAATTTTGGCAGCAGATTTCGCTTACGGCCATACCACCTTGAGAACGCCCGAACTCGTCTGATCTCGGAAGCTAGGCAGGGTCGGGCCTGGTTAGTACTTGGATGGGAGACCGCCTGGGAATAGCAGGTGCTGTAAGCTTTATATAGTTTACTACCCTAATGTTTTAACTATTCAAATAGCCCAATTTTGGCAGCAGATTTCGCTTACGGCCATACCACCTTGAGAACGCCCGAACTCGTCTGATCTCGGAAGCTAAGCAGGGTCGGGCCTGGTTAGTACTTGGATGGGAGACCGCCTGGGAATACCAGGTGCTGTAAGCTTTATATAGTTTACTACCCTAATGTTCTAACCATTCAAATAGCCCAATTTTGGCAGCAGATTTCGCTTACGGCCATACCACCTTGAGAACGCCCGAACTCGTCTGATCTCGGAAGCTAAGCAGGGTCGGGCCTGGTTAGTACTTGGATGGGAGACCGCCTGGGAATACCAGGTGCTGTAAGCTTTATATAGTTTACTACCCTAATGTTTTAACTATTCAAATAGCCCAATTTTGGCAGCAGATTTCGCTTACGGCCATACCACCTTGAGAACGCCCGAACTCGTCTGATCTCGGAAGCTAAGCAGGGTCGGGCCTGGTTAGTACTTGGATGGGAGACCGCCTGGGAATACCAGGTGCTGTAAGCTTTATTGTTTAAAAAAAAAAAAAAGAGTCAATGAAATGTTTCAAAAATCCTAAATTGTCTTTTTTCCCCTCAAAATTCCTGAAATAGTCTCTCAGTTTCTTCAGAAAGCCTGAAAGAGTCTCTTTTTTTTCTTCTTCAAATAGCCCAATTTTGGCTGCAGATTTCGCTTACGGCCATACCACCTTGAGAACGCCCGAACTCGTCTGATCTCGGAAGCTAAGCAGGGTCGGGCCTGGTTAGTACTTGGATGGGAGACCGCCTGGGAATACCAGGTGCTGTAAGCTTTATGTAGTTTACTACCCTAATGTTCTAACCATTCAAATAGCCCAATTTTGGCAGCAGATTTCGCTTACGGCCATACCACCTTGAGAACGCCCGAACTCGTCTGATCTCGGAAGCTAAGCAGGGTCGGGCCTGGTTAGTACTTGGATGGGAGACCGCCTGGGAATACCAGGTGCTGTAAGCTTTATGTAGTTTACTACCCTAATGTTCTAACCATTCAAATAGCCCAATTTTGGCAGGAGATTTCGCTTACGACCATACCACCTTGAGAACGCCCGAACTCGTCTGATCTCGGAAGCTAAGCAGGGTCGGGCCTGGTTAGTACTTGGATGGGAGACCGCCTGGGAATACCAGGTGCTGTAAGCTTTATGTAGTTTACTACCCTAATGTTCTAACCATTCAAATAGCCCAATTTTGGCAGCAGATTTCGCTTACGGCCATACCACCTTGAGAACGCCCGAACTCGTCTGATCTCGGAAGCTAAGCAGGGTCGGGCCTGGTTAGTACTTGGATGGGAGACCGCCTGGGAATACCAGGTGCTGTAAGCTTTATATAGTTTACTACCCTAATGTTCTAACCATTCAAATAGCCCAATTTTGGCAGCAGATTTCGCTTACGGCCATACCACCTTGAGAACGCCCGAACTCGTCTGATCTCGGAAGCTAAGCAGGGTCGGGCCTGGTTAGTACTTGGATGGGAGACCGCCTGGGAATACCAGGTGCTGTAAGCTTTATATAGTTTACTACCCTAATGTTTTAACTATTCAAATAGCCCAATTTTGGCAGCAGATTTCGCTTACGGCCATACCACCTTGAGAACGCCCGAACTCGTCTGATCTCGGAAGCTAAGCAGGGTCGGGCCTGGTTAGTACTTGGATGGGAGACCGCCTGGGAATACCAGGTGCTGTAAGCTTTATATAGTTTACTACCCTAATGTTCTAACCATTCAAATAGCCCAATTTTGGCAGCAGATTTCGCTTACGGCCATACCACCTTGAGAACGCCCGAACTCGTCTGATCTCGGAAGCTAAGCAGGGTCGGGCCTGGTTAGTACTTGGATGGGAGACCGCCTGGGAATACCAGGTGCTGTAAGCTTTATATAGTTTACTACCCTAATGTTTTAACTATTCAAATAGCCCAATTTTGGCAGCAGATTTCGCTTACGGCCATACCACCTTGAGAACGCCCGAACTCGTCTGATCTCGGAAGCTAAGCAGGGTCGGGCCTGGTTAGTACTTGGATGGGAGACCGCCTGGGAATACCAGGTGCTGTAAGCTTTATATAGTTTACTACCCTAATGTTCTAACCATTCAAATAGCCCAATTTTGGCAGCAGATTTCGCTTACGGCCATACCACCTTGAGAACGCCCGAACTCGTCTGATCTCGGAAGCTAAGCAGGGTCGGGCCTGGTTAGTACTTGGATGGGAGACCGCCTGGGAATACCAGGTGCTGTAAGCTTTATATAGTTTACTACCCTAATGTTTTAACTATTCAAATAGCCCAATTTTGGCAGCAGATTTCGCTTACGGCCATACCACCTTGAGAACGCCCGAACTCGTCTGATCTCGGAAGCTAAGCAGGGTCGGGCCTGGTTAGTACTTGGATGGGAGACCGCCTGGGAATACCAAGTGCTGTAAGCTTTATTGTTTAAAAAAAAAAAAAAGAGTCAATGAAATGTTTCAAAAATCCTAAATTGTCTTTTTTCCCCTCAAAATTCCTGAAATAGTCTCTCAGTTTCTTCAGAAAGCCTGAAAGAGTCTCTTTTTTTTCTTCTTCAAATAGCCCAATTTTGGCTGCAGATTTCGCTTACGGCCATACCACCTTGAGAACGCCCGAACTCGTCTGATCTCGGAAGCTAAGCAGGGTCGGGCCTGGTTAGTACTTGGATGGGAGACCGCCTGGGAATACCAGGTGCTGTAAGCTTTATGTAGTTTACTACCCTAATGTTCTAACCATTCAAATAGCCCAATTTTGGCAGCAGATTTCGCTTACGGCCATACCACCTTGAGAACGCCCGAACTCGTCTGATCTCGGAAGCTAAGCAGGGTCGGGCCTGGTTAGTACTTGGATGGGAGACCGCCTGGGAATACCAGGTGCTGTAAGCTTTATGTAGTTTACTACCCTAATGTTCTAACCATTCAAATAGCCCAATTTTGGCAGGAGATTTCGCTTACGACCATACCACCTTGAGAACGCCCGAACTCGTCTGATCTCGGAAGCTAAGCAGGGTCGGGCCTGGTTAGTACTTGGATGGGAGACCGCCTGGGAATACCAGGTGCTGTAAGCTTTATGTAGTTTACTACCCTAATGTTCTAACCATTCAAATAGCCCAATTTTGGCAGCAGATTTCGCTTACGGCCATACCACCTTGAGAACGCCCGAACTCGTCTGATCTCGGAAGCTAAGCAGGGTCGGGCCTGGTTAGTACTTGGATGGGAGACCGCCTGTGAATACCAGGTGCTGTAAGCTTTATATAGTTTACTACCCTAATGTTCTAACCATTCAAATAGCCCAATTTTGGCAGCAGATTTCGCTTACGGCCATACCACCTTGAGAACGCCCGAACTCGTCTGGTCTCGGAAGCTAAGCAGGGTCGGGCCTGGTTAGTACTTGGATGGGAGACCGCCTGGGAATACCAGGTGCTGTAAGCTTTATATAGTTTACTACCCTAATGTTCTAACCATTCAAATAGCCCAATTTTGGCAGCAGATTTCGCTTACGGCCATACCACCTTGAGAACGCCCGAACTCGTCTGATCTCGGAAGCTAAGCAGGGTCGGGCCTGGTTAGTACTTGGATGGGAGACCGCCTGGGAATACCAGGTGCTGTAAGCTTTATATAGTTTACTACCCTAATGTTCTAACCATTCAAATAGCCCAATTTTGGCAGCAGATTTCGCTTACGGCCATACCACCTTGAGAACGCCCGAACTCGTCTGATCTCGGAAGCTAAGCAGGGTCGGGCCTGGTTAGTACTTGGATGGGAGACCGCCTGGGAATACCAGGTGCTGTAAGCTTTATATAGTTTACTACCCTAATGTTTTAACTATTCAAATAGCCCAATTTTGGCAGCAGATTTCGCTTACGGCCATACCACCTTGAGAACGCCCGAACTCGTCTGATCTCGGAAGCTAAGCAGGGTCGGGCCTGGTTAGTACTTGGATGGGAGACCGCCTGGGAATACCAGGTGCTGTAAGCTTTATATAGTTTACTACCCTAATGTTCTAACCATTCAAATAGCCCAATTTTGGCAGCAGATTTCGCTTACGGCCATACCACCTTGAGAACGCCCGAACTCGTCTGATCTCGGAAGCTAAGCAGGGTCGGGCCTGGTTAGTACTTGGATGGGAGACCGCCTGGGAATACCAGGTGCTGTAAGCTTTATATAGTTTACTACCCTAATGTTTTAACTATTCAAATAGCCCAATTTTGGCAGCAGATTTCGCTTACGGCCATACCACCTTGAGAACGCCCGAACTCGTCTGATCTCGGAAGCTAAGCAGGGTCGGGCCTGGTTAGTACTTGGATGGGAGACCGCCTGGGAATACCAGGTGCTGTAAGCTTTATTGTTTAAAAAAAAAAAAAAAAAAAAAGAGTCAATGAAATGTTTCAAAAATCCTAAATTGTCTTTTTTCCCCTCAAAATTCCTGAAATAGTCTCTCAGTTTCTTCAGAAAGCCTGAAAGAGTCTCTTTTTTTTCTTCTTCAAATAGCCCAATTTTGGCTGCAGATTTCGCTTACGGCCATACCACCTTGAGAACGCCCGAACTCGTCTGATCTCGGAAGCTAAGCAGGGTCGGGCCTGGTTAGTACTTGGATGGGAGACCGCCTGGGAATACCAGGTGCTGTAAGCTTTATGTAGTTTACTACCCTAATGTTCTAATCATTCAAATAGCCCAATTTTGGCAGCAGATTTCGCTTACGGCCATACCACCTTGAGAACGCCCGAACTCGTCTGATCTCGGAAGCTAAGCAGGGTCGGGCCTGGTTAGTACTTGGATGGGAGACCGCCTGGGAATACCAGGTGCTGTAAGCTTTATGTAGTTTACTACCCTAATGTTCTAACCATTCAAATAGCCCAATTTTGGCAGGAGATTTCGCTTACGACCATACCACCTTGAGAACGCCCGAACTCGTCTGATCTCGGAAGCTAAGCAGGGTCGGGCCTGGTTAGTACTTGGATGGGAGACCGCCTGGGAATACCAGGTGCTGTAAGCTTTATGTAGTTTACTACCCTAATGTTCTAACCATTCAAATAGCCCAATTTTGGCAGCAGATTTCGCTTACGGCCATACCACCTTGAGAACGCCCGAACTCGTCTGATCTCGGAAGCTAAGCAGGGTCGGGCCTGGTTAGTACTTGGATGGGAGACCGCCTGGGAATACCAGGTGCTGTAAGCTTTATTGTTTAAAAAAAAAAAAAAAAAAAAAGAGTCAATGAAATGTTTCAAAAATCCTAAATTGTCTTTTTTCCCCTCAAAATTCCTGAAATAGTCTCTCAGTTTCTTCAGAAAGCCTGAAAGAGTCTCTTTTTTTTCTTCTTCAAATAGCCCAATTTTGGCTGCAGATTTCGCTTACGGCCATACCACCTTGAGAACGCCCGAACTCGTCTCATCTCGGAAGCTAAGCAGGGTCGGGCCTGGTTAGTACTTGGATGGGAGACCGCCTGGGAATACCAGGTGCTGTAAGCTTTATGTAGTTTACTACCCTAATGTTCTAACCATTCAAATAGCCCAATTTTGGCAGCAGATTTCGCTTACGGCCATACCACCTTGAGAACGCCCGAACTCGTCTGATCTCGGAAGCTAAGCAGGGTCGGGCCTGGTTAGTACTTGGATGGGAGACCGCCTGGGAATACCAGGTGCTGTAAGCTTTATGTAGTTTACTACCCTAATGTTCTAACCATTCAAATAGCCCAATTTTGGCAGGAGATTTCGCTTACGACCATACCACCTTGAGAACGCCCGAACTCGTCTGATCTCGGAAGCTAAGCAGGGTCGGGCCTGGTTAGTACTTGGATGGGAGACCGCCTGGGAATACCAGGTGCTGTAAGCTTTATGTAGTTTACTACCCTAATGTTCTAACCATTCAAATAGCCCAATTTTGGCAACAGATTTCGCTTACGGCCATACCACCTTGAGAACGCCCGAACTCGTCTGATCTCGGAAGCTAAGCAGGGTCGGGCCTGGTTAGTACTTGGATGGGAGACCGCCTGGGAATACCAGGTGCTGTAAGCTTTATATAGTTTACTACCCTAATGTTCTAACCATTCAAATAGCCCAATTTTGGCAGCAGATTTCGCTTACGGCCATACCACCTTGAGAACGCCCGAACTCGTCTGATCTCGGAAGCTAAGCAGGGTCGGGCCTGGTTAGTACTTGGATGGGAGACCGCCTGGGAATACCAGGTGCTGTAAGCTTTATATAGTTTACTACCCTAATGTTTTAACTATTCAAATAGCCCAATTTTGGCAGCAGATTTCGCTTACGGCCATACCACCTTGAGAACGCCCGAACTCGTCTGATCTCGGAAGCTAAGCAGGGTCGGGCCTGGTTAGTACTTGGATGGGAGACCGCCTGGGAATACCAGGTGCTGTAAGCTTTATATAGTTTACTACCCTAATGTTCTAACCATTCAAATAGCCCAATTTTGGCAGCAGATTTCGCTTACGGCCATACCACCTTGAGAACGCCCGAACTCGTCTGATCTCGGAAGCTAAGCAGGGTCGGGCCTGGTTAGTACTTGGATGGGAGACCGCCTGGGAATAGCAGGTGCTGTAAGCTTTATATAGTTTACTACCCTAATGTTTCAACTATTCAAATAGCCCAATTTTGGCAGCAGATTTCGCTTACGGCCATACCACCTTGAGAACGCCCGAACTCGTCTGATCTCGGAAGCTAGGCAGGGTCGGGCCTGGTTAGTACTTGGATGGGAGACCGCCTGGGAATAGCAGGTGCTGTAAGCTTTATATAGTTTACTACCCTAATGTTTTAACTATTCAAATAGCCCAATTTTGGCAGCAGATTTCGCTTACGGCCATACCACCTTGAGAACGCCCGAACTCGTCTGATCTCGGAAGCTAAGCAGGGTCGGGCCTGGTTAGTACTTGGATGGGAGACCGCCTGGGAATACCAGGTGCTGTAAGCTTTATATAGTTTACTACCCTAATGTTCTAACCATTCAAATAGCCCAATTTTGGCAGCAGATTTCGCTTACGGCCATACCACCTTGAGAACGCCCGAACTCGTCTGATCTCGGAAGCTAAGCAGGGTCGGGCCTGGTTAGTACTTGGATGGGAGACCGCCTGGGAATACCAGGTGCTGTAAGCTTTATATAGTTTACTACCCTAATGTTTTAACTATTCAAATAGCCCAATTTTGGCAGCAGATTTCGCTTACGGCCATACCACCTTGAGAACGCCCGAACTCGTCTGATCTCGGAAGCTAAGCAGGGTCGGGCCTGGTTAGTACTTGGATGGGAGACCGCCTGGGAATACCAGGTGCTGTAAGCTTTATTGTTTAAAAAAAAAAAAAAGAGTCAATGAAATGTTTCAAAAATCCTAAATTGTCTTTTTTCCCCTCAAAATTCCTGAAATAGTCTCTCAGTTTCTTCAGAAAGCCTGAAAGAGTCTCTTTTTTTTCTTCTTCAAATAGCCCAATTTTGGCTGCAGATTTCGCTTACGGCCATACCACCTTGAGAACGCCCGAACTCGTCTGATCTCGGAAGCTAAGCAGGGTCGGGCCTGGTTAGTACTTGGATGGGAGACCGCCTGGGAATACCAGGTGCTGTAAGCTTTATGTAGTTTACTACCCTAATGTTCTAACCATTCAAATAGCCCAATTTTGGCAGCAGATTTCGCTTACGGCCATACCACCTTGAGAACGCCCGAACTCGTCTGATCTCGGAAGCTAAGCAGGGTCGGGCCTGGTTAGTACTTGGATGGGAGACCGCCTGGGAATACCAGGTGCTGTAAGCTTTATGTAGTTTACTACCCTAATGTTCTAACCATTCAAATAGCCCAATTTTGGCAGGAGATTTCGCTTACGACCATACCACCTTGAGAACGCCCGAACTCGTCTGATCTCGGAAGCTAAGCAGGGTCGGGCCTGGTTAGTACTTGGATGGGAGACCGCCTGGGAATACCAGGTGCTGTAAGCTTTATGTAGTTTACTACCCTAATGTTCTAACCATTCAAATAGCCCAATTTTGGCAGCAGATTTCGCTTACGGCCATACCACCTTGAGAACGCCCGAACTCGTCTGATCTCGGAAGCTAAGCAGGGTCGGGCCTGGTTAGTACTTGGATGGGAGACCGCCTGGGAATACCAGGTGCTGTAAGCTTTATATAGTTTACTACCCTAATGTTCTAACCATTCAAATAGCCCAATTTTGGCAGCAGATTTCGCTTACGGCCATACCACCTTGAGAACGCCCGAACTCGTCTGATCTCGGAAGCTAAGCAGGGTCGGGCCTGGTTAGTACTTGGATGGGAGACCGCCTGGGAATACCAGGTGCTGTAAGCTTTATATAGTTTACTACCCTAATGTTTTAACTATTCAAATAGCCCAATTTTGGCAGCAGATTTCGCTTACGGCCATACCACCTTGAGAACGCCCGAACTCGTCTGATCTCGGAAGCTAAGCAGGGTCGGGCCTGGTTAGTACTTGGATGGGAGACCGCCTGGGAATACCAGGTGCTGTAAGCTTTATATAGTTTACTACCCTAATGTTCTAACCATTCAAATAGCCCAATTTTGGCAGCAGATTTCGCTTACGGCCATACCACCTTGAGAACGCCCGAACTCGTCTGATCTCGGAAGCTAAGCAGGGTCGGGCCTGGTTAGTACTTGGATGGGAGACCGCCTGGGAATACCAGGTGCTGTAAGCTTTATATAGTTTACTACCCTAATGTTTTAACTATTCAAATAGCCCAATTTTGGCAGCAGATTTCGCTTACGGCCATACCACCTTGAGAACGCCCGAACTCGTCTGATCTCGGAAGCTAAGCAGGGTCGGGCCTGGTTAGTACTTGGATGGGAGACCGCCTGGGAATACCAGGTGCTGTAAGCTTTATATAGTTTACTACCCTAATGTTCTAACCATTCAAATAGCCCAATTTTGGCAGCAGATTTCGCTTACGGCCATACCACCTTGAGAACGCCCGAACTCGTCTGATCTCGGAAGCTAAGCAGGGTCGGGCCTGGTTAGTACTTGGATGGGAGACCGCCTGGGAATACCAGGTGCTGTAAGCTTTATATAGTTTACTACCCTAATGTTTTAACTATTCAAATAGCCCAATTTTGGCAGCAGATTTCGCTTACGGCCATACCACCTTGAGAACGCCCGAACTCGTCTGATCTCGGAAGCTAAGCAGGGTCGGGCCTGGTTAGTACTTGGATGGGAGACCGCCTGGGAATACCAGGTGCTGTAAGCTTTATTGTTTAAAAAAAAAAAAAAAAAAAAGAGTCAATGAAATGTTTCAAAAATCCTAAATTGTCTTTTTTCCCCTCAAAATTCCTGAAATAGTCTCTCAGTTTCTTCAGAAAGCCTGAAAGAGTCTCTTTTTTTTCTTCTTCAAATAGCCCAATTTTGGCTGCAGATTTCGCTTACGGCCATACCACCTTGAGAACGCCCGAACTCGTCTGATCTCGGAAGCTAAGCAGGGTCGGGCCTGGTTAGTACTTGGATGGGAGACCGCCTGGGAATACCAGGTGCTGTAAGCTTTATGTAGTTTACTACCCTAATGTTCTAATCATTCAAATAGCCCAATTTTGGCAGCAGATTTCGCTTACGGCCATACCACCTTGAGAACGCCCGAACTCGTCTGATCTCGGAAGCTAAGCAGGGTCGGGCCTGGTTAGTACTTGGATGGGAGACCGCCTGGGAATACCAGGTGCTGTAAGCTTTATGTAGTTTACTACCCTAATGTTCTAACCATTCAAATAGCCCAATTTTGGCAGGAGATTTCGCTTACGACCATACCACCTTGAGAACGCCCGAACTCGTCTGATCTCGGAAGCTAAGCAGGGTCGGGCCTGGTTAGTACTTGGATGGGAGACCGCCTGGGAATACCAGGTGCTGTAAGCTTTATGTAGTTTACTACCCTAATGTTCTAACCATTCAAATAGCCCAATTTTGGCAGCAGATTTCGCTTACGGCCATACCACCTTGAGAACGCCCGAACTCGTCTGATCTCGGAAGCTAAGCAGGGTCGGGCCTGGTTAGTACTTGGATGGGAGACCGCCTGGGAATACCAGGTGCTGTAAGCTTTATTGTTTAAAAAAAAAAAAAAAAAAAAGAGTCAATGAAATGTTTCAAAAATCCTAAATTGTCTTTTTTCCCCTCAAAATTCCTGAAATAGTCTCTCAGTTTCTTCAGAAAGCCTGAAAGAGTCTCTTTTTTTTCTTCTTCAAATAGCCCAATTTTGGCTGCAGATTTCGCTTACGGCCATACCACCTTGAGAACGCCCGAACTCGTCTCATCTCGGAAGCTAAGCAGGGTCGGGCCTGGTTAGTACTTGGATGGGAGACCGCCTGGGAATACCAGGTGCTGTAAGCTTTATGTAGTTTACTACCCTAATGTTCTAACCATTCAAATAGCCCAATTTTGGCAGCAGATTTCGCTTACGGCCATACCACCTTGAGAACGCCCGAACTCGTCTGATCTCGGAAGCTAAGCAGGGTCGGGCCTGGTTAGTACTTGGATGGGAGACCGCCTGGGAATACCAGGTGCTGTAAGCTTTATGTAGTTTACTACCCTAATGTTCTAACCATTCAAATAGCCCAATTTTGGCAGGAGATTTCGCTTACGACCATACCACCTTGAGAACGCCCGAACTCGTCTGATCTCGGAAGCTAAGCAGGGTCGGGCCTGGTTAGTACTTGGATGGGAGACCGCCTGGGAATACCAGGTGCTGTAAGCTTTATGTAGTTTACTACCCTAATGTTCTAACCATTCAAATAGCCCAATTTTGGCAACAGATTTCGCTTACGGCCATACCACCTTGAGAACGCCCGAACTCGTCTGATCTCGGAAGCTAAGCAGGGTCGGGCCTGGTTAGTACTTGGATGGGAGACCGCCTGGGAATACCAGGTGCTGTAAGCTTTATATAGTTTACTACCCTAATGTTCTAACCATTCAAATAGCCCAATTTTGGCAGCAGATTTCGCTTACGGCCATACCACCTTGAGAACGCCCGAACTCGTCTGATCTCGGAAGCTAAGCAGGGTCGGGCCTGGTTAGTACTTGGATGGGAGACCGCCTGGGAATACCAGGTGCTGTAAGCTTTATATAGTTTACTACCCTAATGTTTTAACTATTCAAATAGCCCAATTTTGGCAGCAGATTTCGCTTACGGCCATACCACCTTGAGAACGCCCGAACTCGTCTGATCTCGGAAGCTAAGCAGGGTCGGGCCTGGTTAGTACTTGGATGGGAGACCGCCTGGGAATACCAGGTGCTGTAAGCTTTATATAGTTTACTACCCTAATGTTCTAACCATTCAAATAGCCCAATTTTGGCAGCAGATTTCGCTTACGGCCATACCACCTTGAGAACGCCCGAACTCGTCTGATCTCGGAAGCTAAGCAGGGTCGGGCCTGGTTAGTACTTGGATGGGAGACCGCCTGGGAATACCAGGTGCTGTAAGCTTTATATAGTTTACTACCCTAATGTTTTAACTATTCAAATAGCCCAATTTTGGCAGCAGATTTCGCTTACGGCCATACCACCTTGAGAACGCCCGAACTCGTCTGATCTCGGAAGCTAAGCAGGGTCGGGCCTGGTTAGTACTTGGATGGGAGACCGCCTGGGAATACCAGGTGCTGTAAGCTTTATTGTTTAAAAAAAAAAAAAAGAGTCAATGAAATGTTTCAAAAATCCTAAATTGTCTTTTTTCCCCTCAAAATTCCTGAAATAGTCTCTCAGTTTCTTCAGAAAGCCTGAAAGAGTCTCTTTTTTTTCTTCTTCAAATAGCCCAATTTTGGCTGCAGATTTCGCTTACGGCCATACCACCTTGAGAACGCCCGAACTCGTCTGATCTCGGAAGCTAAGCAGGGTCGGGCCTGGTTAGTACTTGGATGGGAGACCGCCTGGGAATACCAGGTGCTGTAAGCTTTATGTAGTTTACTACCCTAATGTTCTAACCATTCAAATAGCCCAATTTTGGCAGCAGATTTCGCTTACGGCCATACCACCTTGAGAACGCCCGAACTCGTCTGATCTCGGAAGCTAAGCAGGGTCGGGCCTGGTTAGTACTTGGATGGGAGACCGCCTGGGAATACCAGGTGCTGTAAGCTTTATGTAGTTTACTACCCTAATGTTCTAACCATTCAAATAGCCCAATTTTGGCAGGAGATTTCGCTTACGACCATACCACCTTGAGAACGCCCGAACTCGTCTGATCTCGGAAGCTAAGCAGGGTCGGGCCTGGTTAGTACTTGGATGGGAGACCGCCTGGGAATACCAGGTGCTGTAAGCTTTATGTAGTTTACTACCCTAATGTTCTAACCATTCAAATAGCCCAATTTTGGCAGCAGATTTCGCTTACGGCCATACCACCTTGAGAACGCCCGAACTCGTCTGATCTCGGAAGCTAAGCAGGGTCGGGCCTGGTTAGTACTTGGATGGGAGACCGCCTGTGAATACCAGGTGCTGTAAGCTTTATATAGTTTACTACCCTAATGTTCTAACCATTCAAATAGCCCAATTTTGGCAGCAGATTTCGCTTACGGCCATACCACCTTGAGAACGCCCGAACTCGTCTGGTCTCGGAAGCTAAGCAGGGTCGGGCCTGGTTAGTACTTGGATGGGAGACCGCCTGGGAATACCAGGTGCTGTAAGCTTTATATAGTTTACTACCCTAATGTTCTAACCATTCAAATAGCCCAATTTTGGCAGCAGATTTCGCTTACGGCCATACCACCTTGAGAACGCCCGAACTCGTCTGATCTCGGAAGCTAAGCAGGGTCGGGCCTGGTTAGTACTTGGATGGGAGACCGCCTGGGAATACCAGGTGCTGTAAGCTTTATATAGTTTACTACCCTAATGTTCTAACCATTCAAATAGCCCAATTTTGGCAGCAGATTTCGCTTACGGCCATACCACCTTGAGAACGCCCGAACTCGTCTGATCTCGGAAGCTAAGCAGGGTCGGGCCTGGTTAGTACTTGGATGGGAGACCGCCTGGGAATACCAGGTGCTGTAAGCTTTATATAGTTTACTACCCTAATGTTTTAACTATTCAAATAGCCCAATTTTGGCAGCAGATTTCGCTTACGGCCATACCACCTTGAGAACGCCCGAACTCGTCTGATCTCGGAAGCTAAGCAGGGTCGGGCCTGGTTAGTACTTGGATGGGAGACCGCCTGGGAATACCAGGTGCTGTAAGCTTTATATAGTTTACTACCCTAATGTTCTAACCATTCAAATAGCCCAATTTTGGCAGCAGATTTCGCTTACGGCCATACCACCTTGAGAACGCCCGAACTCGTCTGATCTCGGAAGCTAAGCAGGGTCGGGCCTGGTTAGTACTTGGATGGGAGACCGCCTGGGAATACCAGGTGCTGTAAGCTTTATATAGTTTACTACCCTAATGTTTTAACTATTCAAATAGCCCAATTTTGGCAGCAGATTTCGCTTACGGCCATACCACCTTGAGAACGCCCGAACTCGTCTGATCTCGGAAGCTAAGCAGGGTCGGGCCTGGTTAGTACTTGGATGGGAGACCGCCTGGGAATACCAGGTGCTGTAAGCTTTATTGTTTAAAAAAAAAAAAAAAAAAAAAGAGTCAATGAAATGTTTCAAAAATCCTAAATTGTCTTTTTTCCCCTCAAAATTCCTGAAATAGTCTCTCAGTTTCTTCAGAAAGCCTGAAAGAGTCTCTTTTTTTTCTTCTTCAAATAGCCCAATTTTGGCTGCAGATTTCGCTTACGGCCATACCACCTTGAGAACGCCCGAACTCGTCTGATCTCGGAAGCTAAGCAGGGTCGGGCCTGGTTAGTACTTGGATGGGAGACCGCCTGGGAATACCAGGTGCTGTAAGCTTTATGTAGTTTACTACCCTAATGTTCTAATCATTCAAATAGCCCAATTTTGGCAGCAGATTTCGCTTACGGCCATACCACCTTGAGAACGCCCGAACTCGTCTGATCTCGGAAGCTAAGCAGGGTCGGGCCTGGTTAGTACTTGGATGGGAGACCGCCTGGGAATACCAGGTGCTGTAAGCTTTATGTAGTTTACTACCCTAATGTTCTAACCATTCAAATAGCCCAATTTTGGCAGGAGATTTTGCTTACGACCATACCACCTTGAGAACGCCCGAACTCGTCTGATCTCGGAAGCTAAGCAGGGTCGGGCCTGGTTAGTACTTGGATGGGAGACCGCCTGGGAATACCAGGTGCTGTAAGCTTTATGTAGTTTACTACCCTAATGTTCTAACCATTCAAATAGCCCAATTTTGGCAGCAGATTTCGCTTACGGCCATACCACCTTGAGAACGCCCGAACTCGTCTGATCTCGGAAGCTAAGCAGGGTCGGGCCTGGTTAGTACTTGGATGGGAGACCGCCTGGGAATACCAGGTGCTGTAAGCTTTATTGTTTAAAAAAAAAAAAAAAAAAAAAGAGTCAATGAAATGTTTCAAAAATCCTAAATTGTCTTTTTTCCCCTCAAAATTCCTGAAATAGTCTCTCAGTTTCTTCAGAAAGCCTGAAAGAGTCTCTTTTTTTTCTTCTTCAAATAGCCCAATTTTGGCTGCAGATTTCGCTTACGGCCATACCACCTTGAGAACGCCCGAACTCGTCTCATCTCGGAAGCTAAGCAGGGTCGGGCCTGGTTAGTACTTGGATGGGAGACCGCCTGGGAATACCAGGTGCTGTAAGCTTTATGTAGTTTACTACCCTAATGTTCTAACCATTCAAATAGCCCAATTTTGGCAGCAGATTTCGCTTACGGCCATACCACCTTGAGAACGCCCGAACTCGTCTGATCTCGGAAGCTAAGCAGGGTCGGGCCTGGTTAGTACTTGGATGGGAGACCGCCTGGGAATACCAGGTGCTGTAAGCTTTATGTAGTTTACTACCCTAATGTTCTAACCATTCAAATAGCCCAATTTTGGCAGGAGATTTCGCTTACGACCATACCACCTTGAGAACGCCCGAACTCGTCTGATCTCGGAAGCTAAGCAGGGTCGGGCCTGGTTAGTACTTGGATGGGAGACCGCCTGGGAATACCAGGTGCTGTAAGCTTTATGTAGTTTACTACCCTAATGTTCTAACCATTCAAATAGCCCAATTTTGGCAACAGATTTCGCTTACGGCCATACCACCTTGAGAACGCCCGAACTCGTCTGATCTCGGAAGCTAAGCAGGGTCGGGCCTGGTTAGTACTTGGATGGGAGACCGCCTGGGAATACCAGGTGCTGTAAGCTTTATATAGTTTACTACCCTAATGTTCTAACCATTCAAATAGCCCAATTTTGGCAGCAGATTTCGCTTACGGCCATACCACCTTGAGAACGCCCGAACTCGTCTGATCTCGGAAGCTAAGCAGGGTCGGGCCTGGTTAGTACTTGGATGGGAGACCGCCTGGGAATACCAGGTGCTGTAAGCTTTATATAGTTTACTACCCTAATGTTTTAACTATTCAAATAGCCCAATTTTGGCAGCAGATTTCGCTTACGGCCATACCACCTTGAGAACGCCCGAACTCGTCTGATCTCGGAAGCTAAGCAGGGTCGGGCCTGGTTAGTACTTGGATGGGAGACCGCCTGGGAATACCAGGTGCTGTAAGCTTTATATAGTTTACTACCCTAATGTTCTAACCATTCAAATAGCCCAATTTTGGCAGCAGATTTCGCTTACGGCCATACCACCTTGAGAACGCCCGAACTCGTCTGATCTCGGAAGCTAAGCAGGGTCGGGCCTGGTTAGTACTTGGATGGGAGACCGCCTGGGAATAGCAGGTGCTGTAAGCTTTATATAGTTTACTACCCTAATGTTTCAACTATTCAAATAGCCCAATTTTGGCAGCAGATTTCGCTTACGGCCATACCACCTTGAGAACGCCCGAACTCGTCTGATCTCGGAAGCTAGGCAGGGTCGGGCCTGGTTAGTACTTGGATGGGAGACCGCCTGGGAATAGCAGGTGCTGTAAGCTTTATATAGTTTACTACCCTAATGTTTTAACTATTCAAATAGCCCAATTTTGGCAGCAGATTTCGCTTACGGCCATACCACCTTGAGAACGCCCGAACTCGTCTGATCTCGGAAGCTAAGCAGGGTCGGGCCTGGTTAGTACTTGGATGGGAGACCGCCTGGGAATACCAGGTGCTGTAAGCTTTATATAGTTTACTACCCTAATGTTCTAACCATTCAAATAGCCCAATTTTGGCAGCAGATTTCGCTTACGGCCATACCACCTTGAGAACGCCCGAACTCGTCTGATCTCGGAAGCTAAGCAGGGTCGGGCCTGGTTAGTACTTGGATGGGAGACCGCCTGGGAATACCAGGTGCTGTAAGCTTTATTGTTTAAAAAAAAAAAAAGAGTCAATGAAATGTTTCAAAAATCCTAAATTGTCTTTTTTCCCCTCAAAATTCCTGAAATAGTCTCTCAGTTTCTTCAGAAAGCCTGAAAGAGTCTCTTTTTTTTCTTCTTCAAATAGCCCAATTTTGGCTGCAGATTTCGCTTACGGCCATACCACCTTGAGAACGCCCGAACTCGTCTGATCTCGGAAGCTAAGCAGGGTCGGGCCTGGTTAGTACTTGGATGGGAGACCGCCTGGGAATACCAGGTGCTGTAAGCTTTATGTAGTTTACTACCCTAATGTTCTAACCATTCAAATAGCCCAATTTTGGCAGCAGATTTCGCTTACGGCCATACCACCTTGAGAACGCCCGAACTCGTCTGATCTCGGAAGCTAAGCAGGGTCGGGCCTGGTTAGTACTTGGATGGGAGACCGCCTGGGAATACCAGGTGCTGTAAGCTTTATATAGTTTACTACCCTAATGTTCTAACCATTCAAATAGCCCAATTTTGGCAGCAGATTTCGCTTACGGCCATACCACCTTGAGAACGCCCGAACTCGTCTGATCTCGGAAGCTAAGCAGGGTCGGGCCTGGTTAGTACTTGGATGGGAGACCGCCTGGGAATACCAGGTGCTGTAAGCTTTATATAGTTTACTACCCTAATGTTTTAACTATTCAAATAGCCCAATTTTGGCAGCAGATTTCGCTTACGGCCATACCACCTTGAGAACGCCCGAACTCGTCTGATCTCGGAAGCTAAGCAGGGTCGGGCCTGGTTAGTACTTGGATGGGAGACCGCCTGGGAATACCAGGTGCTGTAAGCTTTATATAGTTTACTACCCTAATGTTCTAACCATTCAAATAGCCCAATTTTGGCAGCAGATTTCGCTTACGGCCATACCACCTTGAGAACGCCCGAACTCGTCTGATCTCGGAAGCTAAGCAGGGTCGGGCCTGGTTAGTACTTGGATGGGAGACCGCCTGGGAATACCAGGTGCTGTAAGCTTTATATAGTTTACTACCCTAATGTTTTAACTATTCAAATAGCCCAATTTTGGCAGCAGATTTCGCTTACGGCCATACCACCTTGAGAACGCCCGAACTCGTCTGATCTCGGAAGCTAAGCAGGGTCGGGCCTGGTTAGTACTTGGATGGGAGACCGCCTGGGAATACCAGGTGCTGTAAGCTTTATTGTTTAAAAAAAAAAAAAAAAAAAAAGAGTCAATGAAATGTTTCAAAAATCCTAAATTGTCTTTTTTCCCCTCAAAATTCCTGAAATAGTCTCTCAGTTTCTTCAGAAAGCCTGAAAGAGTCTCTTTTTTTTCTTCTTCAAATAGCCCAATTTTGGCTGCAGATTTCGCTTACGGCCATACCACCTTGAGAACGCCCGAACTCGTCTGATCTCGGAAGCTAAGCAGGGTCGGGCCTGGTTAGTACTTGGATGGGAGACCGCCTGGGAATACCAGGTGCTGTAAGCTTTATGTAGTTTACTACCCTAATGTTCTAATCATTCAAATAGCCCAATTTTGGCAGCAGATTTCGCTTACGGCCATACCACCTTGAGAACGCCCGAACTCGTCTGATCTCGGAAGCTAAGCAGGGTCGGGCCTGGTTAGTACTTGGATGGGAGACCGCCTGGGAATACCAGGTGCTGTAAGCTTTATGTAGTTTACTACCCTAATGTTCTAACCATTCAAATAGCCCAATTTTGGCAGGAGATTTTGCTTACGACCATACCACCTTGAGAACGCCCGAACTCGTCTGATCTCGGAAGCTAAGCAGGGTCGGGCCTGGTTAGTACTTGGATGGGAGACCGCCTGGGAATACCAGGTGCTGTAAGCTTTATGTAGTTTACTACCCTAATGTTCTAACCATTCAAATAGCCCAATTTTGGCAGCAGATTTCGCTTACGGCCATACCACCTTGAGAACGCCCGAACTCGTCTGATCTCGGAAGCTAAGCAGGGTCGGGCCTGGTTAGTACTTGGATGGGAGACCGCCTGGGAATACCAGGTGCTGTAAGCTTTATTGTTTAAAAAAAAAAAAAAAAAAAAAGAGTCAATGAAATGTTTCAAAAATCCTAAATTGTCTTTTTTCCCCTCAAAATTCCTGAAATAGTCTCTCAGTTTCTTCAGAAAGCCTGAAAGAGTCTCTTTTTTTTCTTCTTCAAATAGCCCAATTTTGGCTGCAGATTTCGCTTACGGCCATACCACCTTGAGAACGCCCGAACTCGTCTCATCTCGGAAGCTAAGCAGGGTCGGGCCTGGTTAGTACTTGGATGGGAGACCGCCTGGGAATACCAGGTGCTGTAAGCTTTATGTAGTTTACTACCCTAATGTTCTAACCATTCAAATAGCCCAATTTTGGCAGCAGATTTCGCTTACGGCCATACCACCTTGAGAACGCCCGAACTCGTCTGATCTCGGAAGCTAAGCAGGGTCGGGCCTGGTTAGTACTTGGATGGGAGACCGCCTGGGAATACCAGGTGCTGTAAGCTTTATGTAGTTTACTACCCTAATGTTCTAACCATTCAAATAGCCCAATTTTGGCAGGAGATTTCGCTTACGACCATACCACCTTGAGAACGCCCGAACTCGTCTGATCTCGGAAGCTAAGCAGGGTCGGGCCTGGTTAGTACTTGGATGGGAGACCGCCTGGGAATACCAGGTGCTGTAAGCTTTATGTAGTTTACTACCCTAATGTTCTAACCATTCAAATAGCCCAATTTTGGCAACAGATTTCGCTTACGGCCATACCACCTTGAGAACGCCCGAACTCGTCTGATCTCGGAAGCTAAGCAGGGTCGGGCCTGGTTAGTACTTGGATGGGAGACCGCCTGGGAATACCAGGTGCTGTAAGCTTTATATAGTTTACTACCCTAATGTTCTAACCATTCAAATAGCCCAATTTTGGCAGCAGATTTCGCTTACGGCCATACCACCTTGAGAACGCCCGAACTCGTCTGATCTCGGAAGCTAAGCAGGGTCGGGCCTGGTTAGTACTTGGATGGGAGACCGCCTGGGAATACCAGGTGCTGTAAGCTTTATATAGTTTACTACCCTAATGTTTTAACTATTCAAATAGCCCAATTTTGGCAGCAGATTTCGCTTACGGCCATACCACCTTGAGAACGCCCGAACTCGTCTGATCTCGGAAGCTAAGCAGGGTCGGGCCTGGTTAGTACTTGGATGGGAGACCGCCTGGGAATACCAGGTGCTGTAAGCTTTATATAGTTTACTACCCTAATGTTCTAACCATTCAAATAGCCCAATTTTGGCAGCAGATTTCGCTTACGGCCATACCACCTTGAGAACGCCCGAACTCGTCTGATCTCGGAAGCTAAGCAGGGTCGGGCCTGGTTAGTACTTGGATGGGAGACCGCCTGGGAATAGCAGGTGCTGTAAGCTTTATATAGTTTACTACCCTAATGTTTCAACTATTCAAATAGCCCAATTTTGGC
This sequence comes from Pimephales promelas, assembly GCF_988280905.1. Classification (NCBI taxonomy): domain Eukaryota; kingdom Metazoa; phylum Chordata; class Actinopteri; order Cypriniformes; family Leuciscidae; genus Pimephales; species Pimephales promelas. The sequence continues at coordinate 46,010,275 of NC_142771.1, forward strand.
AGCAGATTTCGCTTACGGCCATACCACCTTGAGAACGCCCGAACTCGTCTGATCTCGGAAGCTAGGCAGGGTCGGGCCTGGTTAGTACTTGGATGGGAGACCGCCTGGGAATAGCAGGTGCTGTAAGCTTTATATAGTTTACTACCCTAATGTTTTAACTATTCAAATAGCCCAATTTTGGCAGCAGATTTCGCTTACGGCCATACCACCTTGAGAACGCCCGAACTCGTCTGATCTCGGAAGCTAAGCAGGGTCGGGCCTGGTTAGTACTTGGATGGGAGACCGCCTGGGAATACCAGGTGCTGTAAGCTTTATATAGTTTACTACCCTAATGTTCTAACCATTCAAATAGCCCAATTTTGGCAGCAGATTTCGCTTACGGCCATACCACCTTGAGAACGCCCGAACTCGTCTGATCTCGGAAGCTAAGCAGGGTCGGGCCTGGTTAGTACTTGGATGGGAGACCGCCTGGGAATACCAGGTGCTGTAAGCTTTATTGTTTAAAAAAAAAAAAAAGAGTCAATGAAATGTTTCAAAAATCCTAAATTGTCTTTTTTCCCCTCAAAATTCCTGAAATAGTCTCTCAGTTTCTTCAGAAAGCCTGAAAGAGTCTCTTTTTTTTCTTCTTCAAATAGCCCAATTTTGGCTGCAGATTTCGCTTACGGCCATACCACCTTGAGAACGCCCGAACTCGTCTGATCTCGGAAGCTAAGCAGGGTCGGGCCTGGTTAGTACTTGGATGGGAGACCGCCTGGGAATACCAGGTGCTGTAAGCTTTATGTAGTTTACTACCCTAATGTTCTAACCATTCAAATAGCCCAATTTTGGCAGCAGATTTCGCTTACGGCCATACCACCTTGAGAACGCCCGAACTCGTCTGATCTCGGAAGCTAAGCAGGGTCGGGCCTGGTTAGTACTTGGATGGGAGACCGCCTGGGAATACCAGGTGCTGTAAGCTTTATGTAGTTTACTACCCTAATGTTCTAACCATTCAAATAGCCCAATTTTGGCAGGAGATTTCGCTTACGACCATACCACCTTGAGAACGCCCGAACTCGTCTGATCTCGGAAGCTAAGCAGGGTCGGGCCTGGTTAGTACTTGGATGGGAGACCGCCTGGGAATACCAGGTGCTGTAAGCTTTATGTAGTTTACTACCCTAATGTTCTAACCATTCAAATAGCCCAATTTTGGCAGCAGATTTCGCTTACGGCCATACCACCTTGAGAACGCCCGAACTCGTCTGATCTCGGAAGCTAAGCAGGGTCGGGCCTGGTTAGTACTTGGATGGGAGACCGCCTGTGAATACCAGGTGCTGTAAGCTTTATATAGTTTACTACCCTAATGTTCTAACCATTCAAATAGCCCAATTTTGGCAGCAGATTTCGCTTACGGCCATACCACCTTGAGAACGCCCGAACTCGTCTGGTCTCGGAAGCTAAGCAGGGTCGGGCCTGGTTAGTACTTGGATGGGAGACCGCCTGGGAATACCAGGTGCTGTAAGCTTTATATAGTTTACTACCCTAATGTTCTAACCATTCAAATAGCCCAATTTTGGCAGCAGATTTCGCTTACGGCCATACCACCTTGAGAACGCCCGAACTCGTCTGATCTCGGAAGCTAAGCAGGGTCGGGCCTGGTTAGTACTTGGATGGGAGACCGCCTGGGAATACCAGGTGCTGTAAGCTTTATATAGTTTACTACCCTAATGTTCTAACCATTCAAATAGCCCAATTTTGGCAGCAGATTTCGCTTACGGCCATACCACCTTGAGAACGCCCGAACTCGTCTGATCTCGGAAGCTAAGCAGGGTCGGGCCTGGTTAGTACTTGGATGGGAGACCGCCTGGGAATACCAGGTGCTGTAAGCTTTATATAGTTTACTACCCTAATGTTTTAACTATTCAAATAGCCCAATTTTGGCAGCAGATTTCGCTTACGGCCATACCACCTTGAGAACGCCCGAACTCGTCTGATCTCGGAAGCTAAGCAGGGTCGGGCCTGGTTAGTACTTGGATGGGAGACCGCCTGGGAATACCAGGTGCTGTAAGCTTTATATAGTTTACTACCCTAATGTTCTAACCATTCAAATAGCCCAATTTTGGCAGCAGATTTCGCTTACGGCCATACCACCTTGAGAACGCCCGAACTCGTCTGATCTCGGAAGCTAAGCAGGGTCGGGCCTGGTTAGTACTTGGATGGGAGACCGCCTGGGAATACCAGGTGCTGTAAGCTTTATATAGTTTACTACCCTAATGTTTTAACTATTCAAATAGCCCAATTTTGGCAGCAGATTTCGCTTACGGCCATACCACCTTGAGAACGCCCGAACTCGTCTGATCTCGGAAGCTAAGCAGGGTCGGGCCTGGTTAGTACTTGGATGGGAGACCGCCTGGGAATACCAGGTGCTGTAAGCTTTATTGTTTAAAAAAAAAAAAAAAAAAAAGAGTCAATGAAATGTTTCAAAAATCCTAAATTGTCTTTTTTCCCCTCAAAATTCCTGAAATAGTCTCTCAGTTTCTTCAGAAAGCCTGAAAGAGTCTCTTTTTTTTCTTCTTCAAATAGCCCAATTTTGGCTGCAGATTTCGCTTACGGCCATACCACCTTGAGAACGCCCGAACTCGTCTGATCTCGGAAGCTAAGCAGGGTCGGGCCTGGTTAGTACTTGGATGGGAGACCGCCTGGGAATACCAGGTGCTGTAAGCTTTATGTAGTTTACTACCCTAATGTTCTAATCATTCAAATAGCCCAATTTTGGCAGCAGATTTCGCTTACGGCCATACCACCTTGAGAACGCCCGAACTCGTCTGATCTCGGAAGCTAAGCAGGGTCGGGCCTGGTTAGTACTTGGATGGGAGACCGCCTGGGAATACCAGGTGCTGTAAGCTTTATGTAGTTTACTACCCTAATGTTCTAACCATTCAAATAGCCCAATTTTGGCAGGAGATTTCGCTTACGACCATACCACCTTGAGAACGCCCGAACTCGTCTGATCTCGGAAGCTAAGCAGGGTCGGGCCTGGTTAGTACTTGGATGGGAGACCGCCTGGGAATACCAGGTGCTGTAAGCTTTATGTAGTTTACTACCCTAATGTTCTAACCATTCAAATAGCCCAATTTTGGCAGCAGATTTCGCTTACGGCCATACCACCTTGAGAACGCCCGAACTCGTCTGATCTCGGAAGCTAAGCAGGGTCGGGCCTGGTTAGTACTTGGATGGGAGACCGCCTGGGAATACCAGGTGCTGTAAGCTTTATTGTTTAAAAAAAAAAAAAAAAAAAAAGAGTCAATGAAATGTTTCAAAAATCCTAAATTGTCTTTTTTCCCCTCAAAATTCCTGAAATAGTCTCTCAGTTTCTTCAGAAAGCCTGAAAGAGTCTCTTTTTTTTCTTCTTCAAATAGCCCAATTTTGGCTGCAGATTTCGCTTACGGCCATACCACCTTGAGAACGCCCGAACTCGTCTCATCTCGGAAGCTAAGCAGGGTCGGGCCTGGTTAGTACTTGGATGGGAGACCGCCTGGGAATACCAGGTGCTGTAAGCTTTATGTAGTTTACTACCCTAATGTTCTAACCATTCAAATAGCCCAATTTTGGCAGCAGATTTCGCTTACGGCCATACCACCTTGAGAACGCCCGAACTCGTCTGATCTCGGAAGCTAAGCAGGGTCGGGCCTGGTTAGTACTTGGATGGGAGACCGCCTGGGAATACCAGGTGCTGTAAGCTTTATGTAGTTTACTACCCTAATGTTCTAACCATTCAAATAGCCCAATTTTGGCAGGAGATTTCGCTTACGACCATACCACCTTGAGAACGCCCGAACTCGTCTGATCTCGGAAGCTAAGCAGGGTCGGGCCTGGTTAGTACTTGGATGGGAGACCGCCTGGGAATACCAGGTGCTGTAAGCTTTATGTAGTTTACTACCCTAATGTTCTAACCATTCAAATAGCCCAATTTTGGCAACAGATTTCGCTTACGGCCATACCACCTTGAGAACGCCCGAACTCGTCTGATCTCGGAAGCTAAGCAGGGTCGGGCCTGGTTAGTACTTGGATGGGAGACCGCCTGGGAATACCAGGTGCTGTAAGCTTTATATAGTTTACTACCCTAATGTTCTAACCATTCAAATAGCCCAATTTTGGCAGCAGATTTCGCTTACGGCCATACCACCTTGAGAACGCCCGAACTCGTCTGATCTCGGAAGCTAAGCAGGGTCGGGCCTGGTTAGTACTTGGATGGGAGACCGCCTGGGAATACCAGGTGCTGTAAGCTTTATATAGTTTACTACCCTAATGTTTTAACTATTCAAATAGCCCAATTTTGGCAGCAGATTTCGCTTACGGCCATACCACCTTGAGAACGCCCGAACTCGTCTGATCTCGGAAGCTAAGCAGGGTCGGGCCTGGTTAGTACTTGGATGGGAGACCGCCTGGGAATACCAGGTGCTGTAAGCTTTATATAGTTTACTACCCTAATGTTCTAACCATTCAAATAGCCCAATTTTGGCAGCAGATTTCGCTTACGGCCATACCACCTTGAGAACGCCCGAACTCGTCTGATCTCGGAAGCTAAGCAGGGTCGGGCCTGGTTAGTACTTGGATGGGAGACCGCCTGGGAATACCAGGTGCTGTAAGCTTTATATAGTTTACTACCCTAATGTTTTAACTATTCAAATAGCCCAATTTTGGCAGCAGATTTCGCTTACGGCCATACCACCTTGAGAACGCCCGAACTCGTCTGATCTCGGAAGCTAAGCAGGGTCGGGCCTGGTTAGTACTTGGATGGGAGACCGCCTGGGAATACCAGGTGCTGTAAGCTTTATTGTTTAAAAAAAAAAAAAAGAGTCAATGAAATGTTTCAAAAATCCTAAATTGTCTTTTTTCCCCTCAAAATTCCTGAAATAGTCTCTCAGTTTCTTCAGAAAGCCTGAAAGAGTCTCTTTTTTTTCTTCTTCAAATAGCCCAATTTTGGCTGCAGATTTCGCTTACGGCCATACCACCTTGAGAACGCCCGAACTCGTCTGATCTCGGAAGCTAAGCAGGGTCGGGCCTGGTTAGTACTTGGATGGGAGACCGCCTGGGAATACCAGGTGCTGTAAGCTTTATGTAGTTTACTACCCTAATGTTCTAACCATTCAAATAGCCCAATTTTGGCAGCAGATTTCGCTTACGGCCATACCACCTTGAGAACGCCCGAACTCGTCTGATCTCGGAAGCTAAGCAGGGTCGGGCCTGGTTAGTACTTGGATGGGAGACCGCCTGGGAATACCAGGTGCTGTAAGCTTTATGTAGTTTACTACCCTAATGTTCTAACCATTCAAATAGCCCAATTTTGGCAGGAGATTTCGCTTACGACCATACCACCTTGAGAACGCCCGAACTCGTCTGATCTCGGAAGCTAAGCAGGGTCGGGCCTGGTTAGTACTTGGATGGGAGACCGCCTGGGAATACCAGGTGCTGTAAGCTTTATGTAGTTTACTACCCTAATGTTCTAACCATTCAAATAGCCCAATTTTGGCAGCAGATTTCGCTTACGGCCATACCACCTTGAGAACGCCCGAACTCGTCTGATCTCGGAAGCTAAGCAGGGTCGGGCCTGGTTAGTACTTGGATGGGAGACCGCCTGTGAATACCAGGTGCTGTAAGCTTTATATAGTTTACTACCCTAATGTTCTAACCATTCAAATAGCCCAATTTTGGCAGCAGATTTCGCTTACGGCCATACCACCTTGAGAACGCCCGAACTCGTCTGGTCTCGGAAGCTAAGCAGGGTCGGGCCTGGTTAGTACTTGGATGGGAGACCGCCTGGGAATACCAGGTGCTGTAAGCTTTATATAGTTTACTACCCTAATGTTCTAACCATTCAAATAGCCCAATTTTGGCAGCAGATTTCGCTTACGGCCATACCACCTTGAGAACGCCCGAACTCGTCTGATCTCGGAAGCTAAGCAGGGTCGGGCCTGGTTAGTACTTGGATGGGAGACCGCCTGGGAATACCAGGTGCTGTAAGCTTTATATAGTTTACTACCCTAATGTTCTAACCATTCAAATAGCCCAATTTTGGCAGCAGATTTCGCTTACGGCCATACCACCTTGAGAACGCCCGAACTCGTCTGATCTCGGAAGCTAAGCAGGGTCGGGCCTGGTTAGTACTTGGATGGGAGACCGCCTGGGAATACCAGGTGCTGTAAGCTTTATATAGTTTACTACCCTAATGTTTTAACTATTCAAATAGCCCAATTTTGGCAGCAGATTTCGCTTACGGCCATACCACCTTGAGAACGCCCGAACTCGTCTGATCTCGGAAGCTAAGCAGGGTCGGGCCTGGTTAGTACTTGGATGGGAGACCGCCTGGGAATACCAGGTGCTGTAAGCTTTATATAGTTTACTACCCTAATGTTCTAACCATTCAAATAGCCCAATTTTGGCAGCAGATTTCGCTTACGGCCATACCACCTTGAGAACGCCCGAACTCGTCTGATCTCGGAAGCTAAGCAGGGTCGGGCCTGGTTAGTACTTGGATGGGAGACCGCCTGGGAATACCAGGTGCTGTAAGCTTTATATAGTTTACTACCCTAATGTTTTAACTATTCAAATAGCCCAATTTTGGCAGCAGATTTCGCTTACGGCCATACCACCTTGAGAACGCCCGAACTCGTCTGATCTCGGAAGCTAAGCAGGGTCGGGCCTGGTTAGTACTTGGATGGGAGACCGCCTGGGAATACCAGGTGCTGTAAGCTTTATTGTTTAAAAAAAAAAAAAAAAAAAAAGAGTCAATGAAATGTTTCAAAAATCCTAAATTGTCTTTTTTCCCCTCAAAATTCCTGAAATAGTCTCTCAGTTTCTTCAGAAAGCCTGAAAGAGTCTCTTTTTTTTCTTCTTCAAATAGCCCAATTTTGGCTGCAGATTTCGCTTACGGCCATACCACCTTGAGAACGCCCGAACTCGTCTGATCTCGGAAGCTAAGCAGGGTCGGGCCTGGTTAGTACTTGGATGGGAGACCGCCTGGGAATACCAGGTGCTGTAAGCTTTATGTAGTTTACTACCCTAATGTTCTAATCATTCAAATAGCCCAATTTTGGCAGCAGATTTCGCTTACGGCCATACCACCTTGAGAACGCCCGAACTCGTCTGATCTCGGAAGCTAAGCAGGGTCGGGCCTGGTTAGTACTTGGATGGGAGACCGCCTGGGAATACCAGGTGCTGTAAGCTTTATGTAGTTTACTACCCTAATGTTCTAACCATTCAAATAGCCCAATTTTGGCAGGAGATTTTGCTTACGACCATACCACCTTGAGAACGCCCGAACTCGTCTGATCTCGGAAGCTAAGCAGGGTCGGGCCTGGTTAGTACTTGGATGGGAGACCGCCTGGGAATACCAGGTGCTGTAAGCTTTATGTAGTTTACTACCCTAATGTTCTAACCATTCAAATAGCCCAATTTTGGCAGCAGATTTCGCTTACGGCCATACCACCTTGAGAACGCCCGAACTCGTCTGATCTCGGAAGCTAAGCAGGGTCGGGCCTGGTTAGTACTTGGATGGGAGACCGCCTGGGAATACCAGGTGCTGTAAGCTTTATTGTTTAAAAAAAAAAAAAAAAAAAAAGAGTCAATGAAATGTTTCAAAAATCCTAAATTGTCTTTTTTCCCCTCAAAATTCCTGAAATAGTCTCTCAGTTTCTTCAGAAAGCCTGAAAGAGTCTCTTTTTTTTCTTCTTCAAATAGCCCAATTTTGGCTGCAGATTTCGCTTACGGCCATACCACCTTGAGAACGCCCGAACTCGTCTCATCTCGGAAGCTAAGCAGGGTCGGGCCTGGTTAGTACTTGGATGGGAGACCGCCTGGGAATACCAGGTGCTGTAAGCTTTATGTAGTTTACTACCCTAATGTTCTAACCATTCAAATAGCCCAATTTTGGCAGCAGATTTCGCTTACGGCCATACCACCTTGAGAACGCCCGAACTCGTCTGATCTCGGAAGCTAAGCAGGGTCGGGCCTGGTTAGTACTTGGATGGGAGACCGCCTGGGAATACCAGGTGCTGTAAGCTTTATGTAGTTTACTACCCTAATGTTCTAACCATTCAAATAGCCCAATTTTGGCAGGAGATTTCGCTTACGACCATACCACCTTGAGAACGCCCGAACTCGTCTGATCTCGGAAGCTAAGCAGGGTCGGGCCTGGTTAGTACTTGGATGGGAGACCGCCTGGGAATACCAGGTGCTGTAAGCTTTATGTAGTTTACTACCCTAATGTTCTAACCATTCAAATAGCCCAATTTTGGCAACAGATTTCGCTTACGGCCATACCACCTTGAGAACGCCCGAACTCGTCTGATCTCGGAAGCTAAGCAGGGTCGGGCCTGGTTAGTACTTGGATGGGAGACCGCCTGGGAATACCAGGTGCTGTAAGCTTTATATAGTTTACTACCCTAATGTTCTAACCATTCAAATAGCCCAATTTTGGCAGCAGATTTCGCTTACGGCCATACCACCTTGAGAACGCCCGAACTCGTCTGATCTCGGAAGCTAAGCAGGGTCGGGCCTGGTTAGTACTTGGATGGGAGACCGCCTGGGAATACCAGGTGCTGTAAGCTTTATATAGTTTACTACCCTAATGTTTTAACTATTCAAATAGCCCAATTTTGGCAGCAGATTTCGCTTACGGCCATACCACCTTGAGAACGCCCGAACTCGTCTGATCTCGGAAGCTAAGCAGGGTCGGGCCTGGTTAGTACTTGGATGGGAGACCGCCTGGGAATACCAGGTGCTGTAAGCTTTATATAGTTTACTACCCTAATGTTCTAACCATTCAAATAGCCCAATTTTGGCAGCAGATTTCGCTTACGGCCATACCACCTTGAGAACGCCCGAACTCGTCTGATCTCGGAAGCTAAGCAGGGTCGGGCCTGGTTAGTACTTGGATGGGAGACCGCCTGGGAATAGCAGGTGCTGTAAGCTTTATATAGTTTACTACCCTAATGTTTCAACTATTCAAATAGCCCAATTTTGGCAGCAGATTTCGCTTACGGCCATACCACCTTGAGAACGCCCGAACTCGTCTGATCTCGGAAGCTAGGCAGGGTCGGGCCTGGTTAGTACTTGGATGGGAGACCGCCTGGGAATAGCAGGTGCTGTAAGCTTTATATAGTTTACTACCCTAATGTTTTAACTATTCAAATAGCCCAATTTTGGCAGCAGATTTTGCTTACGGCCATACCACCTTGAGAACGCCCGAACTCGTCTGATCTCGGAAGCTAAGCAGGGTCGGGCCTGGTTAGTACTTGGATGGGAGACCGCCTGGGAATACCAGGTGCTGTAAGCTTTATATAGTTTACTACCCTAATGTTCTAACCATTCAAATAGCCCAATTTTGGCAGCAGATTTCGCTTACGGCCATACCACCTTGAGAACGCCCGAACTCGTCTGATCTCGGAAGCTAAGCAGGGTCGGGCCTGGTTAGTACTTGGATGGGAGACCGCCTGGGAATACCAGGTGCTGTAAGCTTTATTGTTTAAAAAAAAAAAAAAGAGTCAATGAAATGTTTCAAAAATCCTAAATTGTCTTTTTTCCCCTCAAAATTCCTGAAATAGTCTCTCAGTTTCTTCAGAAAGCCTGAAAGAGTCTCTTTTTTTTCTTCTTCAAATAGCCCAATTTTGGCTGCAGATTTCGCTTACGGCCATACCACCTTGAGAACGCCCGAACTCGTCTGATCTCGGAAGCTAAGCAGGGTCGGGCCTGGTTAGTACTTGGATGGGAGACCGCCTGGGAATACCAGGTGCTGTAAGCTTTATGTAGTTTACTACCCTAATGTTCTAACCATTCAAATAGCCCAATTTTGGCAGCAGATTTCGCTTACGGCCATACCACCTTGAGAACGCCCGAACTCGTCTGATCTCGGAAGCTAAGCAGGGTCGGGCCTGGTTAGTACTTGGATGGGAGACCGCCTGGGAATACCAGGTGCTGTAAGCTTTATGTAGTTTACTACCCTAATGTTCTAACCATTCAAATAGCCCAATTTTGGCAGGAGATTTCGCTTACGACCATACCACCTTGAGAACGCCCGAACTCGTCTGATCTCGGAAGCTAAGCAGGGTCGGGCCTGGTTAGTACTTGGATGGGAGACCGCCTGGGAATACCAGGTGCTGTAAGCTTTATGTAGTTTACTACCCTAATGTTCTAACCATTCAAATAGCCCAATTTTGGCAGCAGATTTCGCTTACGGCCATACCACCTTGAGAACGCCCGAACTCGTCTGATCTCGGAAGCTAAGCAGGGTCGGGCCTGGTTAGTACTTGGATGGGAGACTGCCTGTGAATACCAGGTGCTGTAAGCTTTATATAGTTTACTACCCTAATGTTCTAACCATTCAAATAGCCCAATTTTGGCAGCAGATTTCGCTTACGGCCATACCACCTTGAGAACGCCCGAACTCGTCTGGTCTCGGAAGCTAAGCAGGGTCGGGCCTGGTTAGTACTTGGATGGGAGACCGCCTGGGAATACCAGGTGCTGTAAGCTTTATATAGTTTACTACCCTAATGTTCTAACCATTCAAATAGCCCAATTTTGGCAGCAGATTTCGCTTACGGCCATACCACCTTGAGAACGCCCGAACTCGTCTGATCTCGGAAGCTAAGCAGGGTCGGGCCTGGTTAGTACTTGGATGGGAGACCGCCTGGGAATACCAGGTGCTGTAAGCTTTATATAGTTTACTACCCTAATGTTCTAACCATTCAAATAGCCCAATTTTGGCAGCAGATTTCGCTTACGGCCATACCACCTTGAGAACGCCCGAACTCGTCTGATCTCGGAAGCTAAGCAGGGTCGGGCCTGGTTAGTACTTGGATGGGAGACCGCCTGGGAATACCAGGTGCTGTAAGCTTTATATAGTTTACTACCCTAATGTTTTAACTATTCAAATAGCCCAATTTTGGCAGCAGATTTCGCTTACGGCCATACCACCTTGAGAACGCCCGAACTCGTCTGATCTCGGAAGCTAAGCAGGGTCGGGCCTGGTTAGTACTTGGATGGGAGACCGCCTGGGAATACCAGGTGCTGTAAGCTTTATATAGTTTACTACCCTAATGTTCTAACCATTCAAATAGCCCAATTTTGGCAGCAGATTTCGCTTACGGCCATACCACCTTGAGAACGCCCGAACTCGTCTGATCTCGGAAGCTAAGCAGGGTCGGGCCTGGTTAGTACTTGGATGGGAGACCGCCTGGGAATACCAGGTGCTGTAAGCTTTATATAGTTTACTACCCTAATGTTTTAACTATTCAAATAGCCCAATTTTGGCAGCAGATTTCGCTTACGGCCATACCACCTTGAGAACGCCCGAACTCGTCTGATCTCGGAAGCTAAGCAGGGTCGGGCCTGGTTAGTACTTGGATGGGAGACCGCCTGGGAATACCAGGTGCTGTAAGCTTTATTGTTTAAAAAAAAAAAAAAAAAAAAAGAGTCAATGAAATGTTTCAAAAATCCTAAATTGTCTTTTTTCCCCTCAAAATTCCTGAAATAGTCTCTCAGTTTCTTCAGAAAGCCTGAAAGAGTCTCTTTTTTTTCTTCTTCAAATAGCCCAATTTTGGCTGCAGATTTCGCTTACGGCCATACCACCTTGAGAACGCCCGAACTCGTCTGATCTCGGAAGCTAAGCAGGGTCGGGCCTGGTTAGTACTTGGATGGGAGACCGCCTGGGAATACCAGGTGCTGTAAGCTTTATGTAGTTTACTACCCTAATGTTCTAATCATTCAAATAGCCCAATTTTGGCAGCAGATTTCGCTTACGGCCATACCACCTTGAGAACGCCCGAACTCGTCTGATCTCGGAAGCTAAGCAGGGTCGGGCCTGGTTAGTACTTGGATGGGAGACCGCCTGGGAATACCAGGTGCTGTAAGCTTTATGTAGTTTACTACCCTAATGTTCTAACCATTCAAATAGCCCAATTTTGGCAGGAGATTTTGCTTACGACCATACCACCTTGAGAACGCCCGAACTCGTCTGATCTCGGAAGCTAAGCAGGGTCGGGCCTGGTTAGTACTTGGATGGGAGACCGCCTGGGAATACCAGGTGCTGTAAGCTTTATGTAGTTTACTACCCTAATGTTCTAACCATTCAAATAGCCCAATTTTGGCAGCAGATTTCGCTTACGGCCATACCACCTTGAGAACGCCCGAACTCGTCTGATCTCGGAAGCTAAGCAGGGTCGGGCCTGGTTAGTACTTGGATGGGAGACCGCCTGGGAATACCAGGTGCTGTAAGCTTTATTGTTTAAAAAAAAAAAAAAAAAAAAGAGTCAATGAAATGTTTCAAAAATCCTAAATTGTCTTTTTTCCCCTCAAAATTCCTGAAATAGTCTCTCAGTTTCTTCAGAAAGCCTGAAAGAGTCTCTTTTTTTTCTTCTTCAAATAGCCCAATTTTGGCTGCAGATTTCGCTTACGGCCATACCACCTTGAGAACGCCCGAACTCGTCTCATCTCGGAAGCTAAGCAGGGTCGGGCCTGGTTAGTACTTGGATGGGAGACCGCCTGGGAATACCAGGTGCTGTAAGCTTTATGTAGTTTACTACCCTAATGTTCTAACCATTCAAATAGCCCAATTTTGGCAGCAGATTTCGCTTACGGCCATACCACCTTGAGAACGCCCGAACTCGTCTGATCTCGGAAGCTAAGCAGGGTCGGGCCTGGTTAGTACTTGGATGGGAGACCGCCTGGGAATACCAGGTGATGTAAGCTTTATGTAGTTTACTACCCTAATGTTCTAACCATTCAAATAGCCCAATTTTGGCAGGAGATTTCGCTTACGACCATACCACCTTGAGAACGCCCGAACTCGTCTGATCTCGGAAGCTAAGCAGGGTCGGGCCTGGTTAGTACTTGGATGGGAGACCGCCTGGGAATACCAGGTGCTGTAAGCTTTATGTAGTTTACTACCCTAATGTTCTAACCATTCAAATAGCCCAATTTTGGCAACAGATTTCGCTTACGGCCATACCACCTTGAGAACGCCCGAACTCGTCTGATCTCGGAAGCTAAGCAGGGTCGGGCCTGGTTAGTACTTGGATGGGAGACCGCCTGGGAATACCAGGTGCTGTAAGCTTTATATAGTTTACTACCCTAATGTTCTAACCATTCAAATAGCCCAATTTTGGCAGCAGATTTCGCTTACGGCCATACCACCTTGAGAACGCCCGAACTCGTCTGATCTCGGAAGCTAAGCAGGGTCGGGCCTGGTTAGTACTTGGATGGGAGACCGCCTGGGAATACCAGGTGCTGTAAGCTTTATATAGTTTACTACCCTAATGTTTTAACTATTCAAATAGCCCAATTTTGGCAGCAGATTTCGCTTACGGCCATACCACCTTGAGAACGCCCGAACTCGTCTGATCTCGGAAGCTAAGCAGGGTCGGGCCTGGTTAGTACTTGGATGGGAGACCGCCTGGGAATACCAGGTGCTGTAAGCTTTATATAGTTTACTACCCTAATGTTCTAACCATTCAAATAGCCCAATTTTGGCAGCAGATTTCGCTTACGGCCATACCACCTTGAGAACGCCCGAACTCGTCTGATCTCGGAAGCTAAGCAGGGTCGGGCCTGGTTAGTACTTGGATGGGAGACCGCCTGGGAATAGCAGGTGCTGTAAGCTTTATATAGTTTACTACCCTAATATTTCAACTATTCAAATAGCCCAATTTTGGCAGCAGATTTCGCTTACGGCCATACCACCTTGAGAACGCCCGAACTCGTCTGATCTCGGAAGCTAGGCAGGGTCGGGCCTGGTTAGTACTTGGATGGGAGACCGCCTGGGAATAGCAGGTGCTGTAAGCTTTATATAGTTTACTACCCTAATGTTTTAACTATTCAAATAGCCCAATTTTGGCAGCAGATTTCGCTTACGGCCATACCACCTTGAGAACGCCCGAACTCGTCTGATCTCGGAAGCTAAGCAGGGTCGGGCCTGGTTAGTACTTGGATGGGAGACCGCCTGGGAATACCAGGTGCTGTAAGCTTTATATAGTTTACTACCCTAATGTTCTAACCATTCAAATAGCCCAATTTTGGCAGCAGATTTCGCTTACGGCCATACCACCTTGAGAACGCCCGAACTCGTCTGATCTCGGAAGCTAAGCAGGGTCGGGCCTGGTTAGTACTTGGATGGGAGACCGCCTGGGAATACCAGGTGCTGTAAGCTTTATATAGTTTACTACCCTAATGTTTTAACTATTCAAATAGCCCAATTTTGGCAGCAGATTTCGCTTACGGCCATACCACCTTGAGAACGCCCGAACTCGTCTGATCTCGGAAGCTAAGCAGGGTCGGGCCTGGTTAGTACTTGGATGGGAGACCGCCTGGGAATACCAGGTGCTGTAAGCTTTATTGTTTAAAAAAAAAAAAAAGAGTCAATGAAATGTTTCAAAAATCCTAAATTGTCTTTTTTCCCCTCAAAATTCCTGAAATAGTCTCTCAGTTTCTTCAGAAAGCCTGAAAGAGTCTCTTTTTTTTCTTCTTCAAATAGCCCAATTTTGGCTGCAGATTTCGCTTACGGCCATACCACCTTGAGAACGCCCGAACTCGTCTGATCTCGGAAGCTAAGCAGGGTCGGGCCTGGTTAGTACTTGGATGGGAGACCGCCTGGGAATACCAGGTGCTGTAAGCTTTATGTAGTTTACTACCCTAATGTTCTAACCATTCAAATAGCCCAATTTTGGCAGCAGATTTCGCTTACGGCCATACCACCTTGAGAACGCCCGAACTCGTCTGATCTCGGAAGCTAAGCAGGGTCGGGCCTGGTTAGTACTTGGATGGGAGACCGCCTGGGAATACCAGGTGCTGTAAGCTTTATGTAGTTTACTACCCTAATGTTCTAACCATTCAAATAGCCCAATTTTGGCAGGAGATTTCGCTTACGACCATACCACCTTGAGAACGCCCGAACTCGTCTGATCTCGGAAGCTAAGCAGGGTCGGGCCTGGTTAGTACTTGGATGGGAGACCGCCTGGGAATACCAGGTGCTGTAAGCTTTATGTAGTTTACTACCCTAATGTTCTAACCATTCAAATAGCCCAATTTTGGCAGCAGATTTCGCTTACGGCCATACCACCTTGAGAACGCCCGAACTCGTCTGATCTCGGAAGCTAAGCAGGGTCGGGCCTGGTTAGTACTTGGATGGGAGACCGCCTGTGAATACCAGGTGCTGTAAGCTTTATATAGTTTACTACCCTAATGTTCTAACCATTCAAATAGCCCAATTTTGGCAGCAGATTTCGCTTACGGCCATACCACCTTGAGAACGCCCGAACTCGTCTGGTCTCGGAAGCTAAGCAGGGTCGGGCCTGGTTAGTACTTGGATGGGAGACCGCCTGGGAATACCAGGTGCTGTAAGCTTTATATAGTTTACTACCCTAATGTTCTAACCATTCAAATAGCCCAATTTTGGCAGCAGATTTCGCTTACGGCCATACCACCTTGAGAACGCCCGAACTCGTCTGATCTCGGAAGCTAAGCAGGGTCGGGCCTGGTTAGTACTTGGATGGGAGACCGCCTGGGAATACCAGGTGCTGTAAGCTTTATATAGTTTACTACCCTAATGTTCTAACCATTCAAATAGCCCAATTTTGGCAGCAGATTTCGCTTACGGCCATACCACCTTGAGAACGCCCGAACTCGTCTGATCTCGGAAGCTAAGCAGGGTCGGGCCTGGTTAGTACTTGGATGGGAGACCGCCTGGGAATACCAGGTGCTGTAAGCTTTATATAGTTTACTACCCTAATGTTTTAACTATTCAAATAGCCCAATTTTGGCAGCAGATTTCGCTTACGGCCATACCACCTTGAGAACGCCCGAACTCGTCTGATCTCGGAAGCTAAGCAGGGTCGGGCCTGGTTAGTACTTGGATGGGAGACCGCCTGGGAATACCAGGTGCTGTAAGCTTTATATAGTTTACTACCCTAATGTTCTAACCATTCAAATAGCCCAATTTTGGCAGCAGATTTCGCTTACGGCCATACCACCTTGAGAACGCCCGAACTCGTCTGATCTCGGAAGCTAAGCAGGGTCGGGCCTGGTTAGTACTTGGATGGGAGACCGCCTGGGAATACCAGGTGCTGTAAGCTTTATATAGTTTACTACCCTAATGTTTTAACTATTCAAATAGCCCAATTTTGGCAGCAGATTTCGCTTACGGCCATACCACCTTGAGAACGCCCGAACTCGTCTGATCTCGGAAGCTAAGCAGGGTCGGGCCTGGTTAGTACTTGGATGGGAGACCGCCTGGGAATACCAGGTGCTGTAAGCTTTATTGTTTAAAAAAAAAAAAAAAAAAAAAGAGTCAATGAAATGTTTCAAAAATCCTAAATTGTCTTTTTTCCCCTCAAAATTCCTGAAATAGTCTCTCAGTTTCTTCAGAAAGCCTGAAAGAGTCTCTTTTTTTTTCTTCTTCAAATAGCCCAATTTTGGCTGCAGATTTCGCTTACGGCCATACCATCTTGAGAACGCCCGAACTCGTCTGATCTCGGAAGCTAAGCAGGGTCGGGCCTGGTTAGTACTTGGATGGGAGACCGCCTGGGAATACCAGGTGCTGTAAGCTTTATGTAGTTTACTACCCTAATGTTCTAACCATTCAAATAGCCCAATTTTGGCAGCAGATTTCGCTTACGGCCATACCACCTTGAGAACGCCCGAACTCGTCTGATCTCGGAAGCTAAGCAGGGTCGGGCCTGGTTAGTACTTCGATGGGAGACCGCCTGGGAATACCAGGTGCTGTAAGCTTTATATAGTTTACTACCCTAATGTTCTAACCATTCAAATAGCCCAATTTTGGCAGCAGATTTCGCTTACGGCCATACCACCTTGAGAACGCCCGAACTCGTCTGATCTCGGAAGCTAAGCAGGGTCGGGCCTGGTTAGTACTTGGATGGGAGACCGCCTGGGAATACCAGGTGCTGTAAGCTTTATATAGTTTACTACCCTAATGTTTTAACTATTCAAATAGCCCAATTTTGGCAGCAGATTTCGCTTACGGCCATACCACCTTGAGAACGCCCGAACTCGTCTGATCTCGGAAGCTAAGCAGGGTCGGGCCTGGTTAGTACTTGGATGGGAGACCGCCTGGGAATACCAGGTGCTGTAAGCTTTATATAGTTTACTACCCTAATGTTCTAACCATTCAAATAGCCCAATTTTGGCAGCAGATTTCGCTTACGGCCATACCACCTTGAGAACGCCCGAACTCGTCTGATCTCGGAAGCTAAGCAGGGTCGGGCCTGGTTAGTACTTGGATGGGAGACCGCCTGGGAATACCAGGTGCTGTAAGCTTTATATAGTTTACTACCCTAATGTTTTAACCATTCAAATAGCCCAATTTTGGCAGCAGATTTCGCTTACGGCCATACCACCTTGAGAACGCCCGAACTCGTCTGATCTCGGAAGCTAAGCAGGGTCGGGCCTGGTTAGTACTTGGATGGGAGACCGCCTGGGAATACCAGGTGCTGTAAGCTTTATTGTTTAAAAAAAAAAAAAAAAAAAAAGAGTCAATGAAATGTTTCAAAAATCCTAAATTGTCTTTTTTCCCCTCAAAATTCCTGAAATAGTCTCTCAGTTTCTTCAGAAAGCCTGAAAGAGTCTCTTTTTTTTCTTCTTCAAATAGCCCAATTTTGGCTGCAGATTTCGCTTACGGCCATACCACCTTGAGAACGCCCGAACTCGTCTGATCTCGGAAGCTAAGCAGGGTCGGGCCTGGTTAGTACTTGGATGGGAGACCGCCTGGGAATACCAGGTGCTGTAAGCTTTATGTAGTTTACTACCCTAATGTTCTAACCATTCAAATAGCCCAATTTTGGCAGCAGATTTCGCTTACGGCCATACCACCTTGAGAACGCCCGAACTCGTCTGATCTCGGAAGCTAAGCAGGGTCGGGCCTGGTTAGTACTTGGATGGGAGACCGCCTGGGAATACCAGGTGCTGTAAGCTTTATGTAGTTTACTACCCTAATGTTCTAACCATTCAAATAGCCCAATTTTGGCAGGAGATTTCGCTTACGACCATACCACCTTGAGAACGCCCGAACTCGTCTGATCTCGGAAGCTAAGCAGGGTCGGGCCTGGTTAGTACTTGGATGGGAGACCGCCTGGGAATACCAGGTGCTGTAAGCTTTATGTAGTTTACTACCCTAATGTTCTAACCATTCAAATAGCCCAATTTTGGCAGCAGATTTCGCTTACGGCCATACCACCTTGAGAACGCCCGAACTCGTCTGATCTCGGAAGCTAAGCAGGGTCGGGCCTGGTTAGTACTTGGATGGGAGACCGCCTGGGAATACCAGGTGCTGTAAGCTTTATTGTTTAAAAAAAAAAAAAAAAAAAAGAGTCAATGAAATGTTTCAAAAATCCTAAATTGTCTTTTTTCCCCTCAAAATTCCTGAAATAGTCTCTCAGTTTCTTCAGAAAGCCTGAAAGAGTCTCTTTTTTTTCTTCTTCAAATAGCCCAATTTTGGCTGCAGATTTCGCTTACGGCCATACCACCTTGAGAACGCCCGAACTCGTCTGATCTCGGATGCTAAGCAGGGTCGGGCCTGGTTAGTACTTGGATGGGAGACCGCCTGGGAATACCAGGTGCTGTAAGCTTTATGTAGTTTACTACCCTAATGTTCTAACCATTCAAATAGCCCAATTTTGGCAGCAGATTTCGCTTACGGCCATACCACCTTGAGAACGCCCGAACTCGTCTGATCTCGGAAGCTAAGCAGGGTCGGGCCTGGTTAGTACTTGGATGGGAGACCGCCTGGGAATACCAGGTGCTGTAAGCTTTATGTAGTTTACTACCCTAATGTTCTAACCATTCAAATAGCCCAATTTTGGCAGGAGATTTCGCTTACGACCATACCACCTTGAGAACGCCCGAACTCGTCTGATCTCGGAAGCTAAGCAGGGTCGGGCCTGGTTAGTACTTGGATGGGAGACCGCCTGGGAATACCAGGTGCTGTAAGCTTTATGTAGTTTACTACCCTAATGTTCTAACCATTCAAATAGCCCAATTTTGGCAGCAGATTTCGCTTACGGCCATACCACCTTGAGAACGCCCGAACTCGTCTGATCTCGGAAGCTAAGCAGGGTCGGGCCTGGTTAGTACTTGGATGGGAGACCGCCTGGGAATACCAGGTGCTGTAAGCTTTATATAGTTTACTACCCTAATGTTCTAACCATTCAAATAGCCCAATTTTGGCAGCAGATTTCGCTTACGGCCATACCACCTTGAGAACGCCCGAACTCGTCTGGTCTCGGAAGCTAAGCAGGGTCGGGCCTGGTTAGTACTTGGATGGGAGACCGCCTGGGAATACCAGGTGCTGTAAGCTTTATATAGTTTACTACCCTAATGTTCTAACCATTCAAATAGCCCAATTTTGGCAGCAGATTTCGCTTACGGCCATACCACCTTGAGAACGCCCGAACTCGTCTGATCTCGGAAGCTAAGCAGGGTCGGGCCTGGTTAGTACTTGGATGGGAGACCGCCTGGGAATACCAGGTGCTGTAAGCTTTATATAGATTACTACCCTAATGTTCTAACCATTCAAATAGCCCAATTTTGGCAGCAGATTTCGCTTACGGCCATACCACCTTGAGAACGCCCGAACTCGTCTGATCTCGGAAGCTAAGCAGGGTCGGGCCTGGTTAGTACTTGGATGGGAGACCGCCTGGGAATACCAGGTGCTGTAAGCTTTATATAGTTTACTACCCTAATGTTCTAACCATTCAAATAGCCCAATTTTGGCAGCAGATTTCGCTTACGGCCATACCACCTTGAGAACGCCCGAACTCGTCTGATCTCGGAAGCTAAGCAGGGTCGGGCCTGGTTAGTACTTGGATGGGAGACCGCCTGGGAATACCAGGTGCTGTAAGCTTTATATAGTTTACTACCCTAATGTTTTAACTATTCAAATAGCCCAATTTTGGCAGCAGATTTCGCTTACGGCCATACCACCTTGAGAACGCCCGAACTCGTCTGATCTCGGAAGCTAAGCAGGGTCGGGCCTGGTTAGTACTTGGATGGGAGACCGCCTGGGAATACCAGGTGCTGTAAGCTTTATATAGTTTACTACCCTAATGTTCTAACCATTCAAATAGCCCAATTTTGGCAGCAGATTTCGCTTACGGCCATACCACCTTGAGAACGCCCGAACTCGTCTGATCTCGGAAGCTAAGCAGGGTCGGGCCTGGTTAGTACTTGGATGGGAGACCGCCTGGGAATACCAGGTGCTGTAAGCTTTATATAGTTTACTACCCTAATGTTTTAACTATTCAAATAGCCCAATTTTGGCAGCAGATTTCGCTTACGGCCATACCACCTTGAGAACGCCCGAACTCGTCTGATCTCGGAAGCTAAGCAGGGTCGGGCCTGGTTAGTACTTGGATGGGAGACCGCCTGGGAATACCAGGTGCTGTAAGCTTTATGTAGTTTACTACCCTAATGTTCTAACCATTCAAATAGCCCAATTTTGGCAGCAGATTTCGCTTACGGCCATACCACCTTGAGAACGCCCGAACTCGTCTGATCTCGGAAGCTAAGCAGGGTCGGGCCTGGTTAGTACTTGGATGGGAGACCGCCTGGGAATACCAGGTGCTGTAAGCTTTATGTAGTTTACTACCCTAATGTTCTAACCATTCAAATAGCCCAATTTTGGCAGCAGATTTCGCTTACGGCCATACCACCTTGAGAACGCCCGAACTCGTCTGATCTCGGAAGCTAAGCAGGGTCGGGCCTGGTTAGTACTTGGATGGGAGACCGCCTGGGAATACCAGGTGCTGTAAGCTTTATATAGTTTACTACCCTAATGTTCTAACCATTCAAATAGCCCAATTTTGGCAGCAGATTTCGCTTACGGCCATACCACCTTGAGAACGCCCGAACTCGTCTGATCTCGGAAGCTAAGCAGGGTCGGGCCTGGTTAGTACTTGGATGGGAGACCGCCTGGGAATACCAGGTGCTGTAAGCTTTATATAGTTTACTACCCTAATGTTCTAACCATTCAAATAGCCCAATTTTGGCAGCAGATTTCGCTTACGGCCATACCACCTTGAGAACGCCCGAACTCGTCTGGTCTCGGAAGCTAAGCAGGGTCGGGCCTGGTTAGTACTTGGATGGGACACCGCCTGGGAATACCAGGTGCTGTAAGCTTTATATAGTTTACTACCCTAATGTTCTAACCATTCAAATAGCCCAATTTTGGCAGCAGATTTCGCTTACGGCCATACCACCTTGAGAACGCCCGAACTCGTCTGATCTCGGAAGCTAAGCAGGGTCGGGCCTGGTTAGTACTTGGATGGGAGACCGCCTGGGAATACCAGGTGCTGTAAGCTTTATATAGTTTACTACCCTAA